>NW_027658095.1:0-13160 GCF_964235325.1 Thermobia domestica
CTGCAGGGTTCTAAGGTAACTTTTAACTAATTCCATCACGCCAGTAAACCTTATTGCTTAATTTCGGGAGAAACAATAACGAAAGCTTTGGCGTGTTATATGAGTTAGTACGTAATAGGAAAGTCTGCTGTGTATTTAATGAGCAACTAACTAGGCCCTTTGTAAGCGCAGGCGCGTCAGAAACAAGTCTTTATGGCACTGAAGATATTTGATTACCTTCGTCAGAGCATTTTTTTAAAATTTCAGTGGACAATGAAAAGCTTATGTTCAATTGGTTCAAAACACATACGGTACACTATGTATTTTGGCCTGTTAATACGTAAAATATTTCTGAGACATTTCTAGAACTAGTGCTCTGAAAATATTGCAAAAGAAGAAAGCAGCGGGATACTAAACTACACGAACAATTCTTAAACTTGGGCAAGAAATATCCTAAGAATGGTAAAATTCTTTTGATGACAACACGAGCTATAAAATTTCTCAGCACTATTACCAACCACGATATGTACTATTTCTCTTTAAATACTCTGGGTATTATGTATATCCTATAATCGTGTCATTCTGTTAAGAAATCTTCCTATTCCCTTGGAGAAAAGCTATCACCTTCATCCTCCAGTAAAGGAAGGAAGGAGTTTCCCTTTCCATTCTTGGAGCCCAGGTTCGAGTCCCTATGAGACGAAGTGCCGGTAGACGCATGGTCGTTCTATTTGACAAAACGATTGTACTATTTCGTACATACTATATTTAAACAGCGTATCTACAGAATCCTTTACATCATCATGGCTGAGATGTCGTAAATGTTTCTTTTCTCTATCACTTGCGAATCTTAGTTTCTTCAATTTATGATTTGGCATGTTTCATGAATTTTTATCCCCAATCTTGTTTGATGTACTACAAGTAATTTGATCCCACATAGCTTGCTCTCGCTATATTGAATTCTATCCCCATCTTTCGCACAATGGCTTAACATAGAAATTGGTTTTAATTAATGTTAATAGCCTAAACGAACATAAAAGTACTTCTCAGCACACAAGTACTAGTAATTGATATTAACAAGGAAAATGTTCGGACTATATATATGAAATGCAATGGTGTTGACTAAACGTCTGTCCTCTGTCCTCAGAGTATAAGTAGGGTAACAACTAATGGCTTTGCTTTACTGTAATTTGGGGAAAATATCCTTTAAGGAGCCTGTGTGATAGGTATATATTTAATTAATGTTATTCAACATTCATTCCTATATAGCATTTGAATTTCCTATTAAATGCGAAATTCTACGACTACTTCCAAAAGTAATCGAGAATCGAGACGAGAAACAATTCTTTGAGAATCGAGACGAGAAACAATTCTTTGAGAATCGAGACGAGAAACAATTCTTTGAGAATCGAGACGAGAAACAATTCTTTGAGAATCGAGACGAGAAACAATTCTTTGAGAATCGAGACGAGAAACAATTCTTTGAGAATCGAGACGAGAAACAATTCTTTGAGAATCGAGACGAGAAACAATTCTTTGAGAATCGAGACGAGAAACAATTCTTTGAGAATCGAGACGAGAAACAATTCTTTGAGAATCGAGACGAGAAACAATTCTTTGAGAATCGAGACGAGAAACAATTCTTTGAGAATCGAGACGAGAAACAATTCTTTGAGAATCGATACGAAACAGAATTCTTCGAGAATCGATACGAAACAGAATTCTTCGAGAATCGATACGAAACAGAATTCTTCGAGAATCGATACGAAACAGAATTCTTCAAGAATCAAGAAGAGACAGAAAACATAATTCTTTAACAAGATGAAATTCTTCAATAATTGAGACAAGATGAAATTCTTTAATAATTGAGACAAGATGAAATTCTTTAATAATTGAGACAAGATGAAATTCTTTAATAATTGAGACAAGATGAAATTCTTTAATAATTGAGACAAGATGAAATTCTTTAATAATTGAGACAAGATGAAATTCTTTAATAATTGAGACAAGATGAAATTCTTCAATAATTGAGACGAGATGAAATTCTTCAATAATTGAGACAAGATGAAATTCTTCAATAATTGAGACAAGATGAAATTCTTCAGTAATTGAGACAAGATGAAATTCTACAATAATTGAGACAAGATGAAATTCTTCAATAATTGAGACAAGATGAAATTCTTCAATAACTGAGACAAGATGAAATTCTTCAATAATTGAGACAAGATGAAATTCTTCAATAATCGAGACAAGATGAAATTCTTCAATAACTGAGACAAGATGAAATTCTTCAATAACTGAGACAAGATGAAATTCTTCAATAACTGAGACAAGATGAAATTCTTCAGTAACTGAGACAAGATGAAATTCTTCAATAATCGAGACAAGATGAAATTCTTCAATAATCGAGACAAGATGAAATTCTTCAATAATCGAGACAAGATGAAATTCTTCAATAATCGAGACAAGATGAAATTCTTCAATAATCGAGACAAGATGAAATTCTTCAATAATCGAGACAAGATGAAATTCTTCAATAATCGAGACAAGATGAAATTCTTCAATAATCGAGACAAGATGAAATTCTTCAATAATCGAGACAAGATGAAATTCTTCAATAATCGAGACAAGATGAAATTCTTCAATAATCGAGACAAGATGAAATTCTTCAATAATCGAGACAAGATGAAATTCTTCAATAATCGAGACAAGATGAAATTCTTCAATAATCGAGACAAGATGAAATTCTTCAATAATCGAGACAAGATGAAATTCTTCAATAATCGAGACAAGACGAGATTCTTCACGAAACGACACAAGACGAAATTCTTCAAGAATCGAGAACAGTGAAATTCTTCATGCTTCGAAACAAGATGAAATTCTTCATGCTTCGAATCAAGATGAAATTCTTCATGCTTCGAATCAAGATGAAATTCTTCATGCTTCGAATCAAGATGAAATTCTTCATGCTTCGAATCAAGATGAAATTCAAGAATCGAGACAATACGAGATAACTTCTATTTCTTGTCTTTTCGGCAACACTAATTGCAGCAACTGCTCTAAGTTCATTCAAGAATGCATGACAGGCTGGCTCCTATTTTCATTATTCATTCTTATTTATTTATTTATTTATTTATTTATTTAACAATCATTAGATACAATTCAGAGACCATTTTATACTCGATATGTAAACAACAACAATTACAATGGAAAGGATTTGGTAAGGTATCGGCCAGGGCATATTAAGTGGGTACCATCCAGGCATTTGCCTGGTAGGACTGAGGATAACTCTGGATCACCTTGAGTCAGGATGGTCGGCAGCAAGAATCAAACCTAAGACCTTCCGAATGCGAAGCTAACGCTCTACCACTTAAGCCACTTCGTTCGGTGATGATACAGCGAGTCTAAAGTTCAGGCGGAACATTAACAAAGAGCTTTGATTCTTTAAAGAAAACTAGCATGCTACGGAAAGTTGTGGATTTTCTATTGCAAGCGATGTGCAGGTATAAAGACATTCTGCATGATCATTAAATGGGCCTGGTGGAAGACACTTTACTTCTCTGTATACTGTACATCCTTTGTACGTATTATCATTAGTCATCAGGACAAGGCGATAGCTGTGCTTGTAACACAAAAGAAAACAAGATCAATTTAACCTTTTCATCCATCCAACCATTTATCTTTCTTACTTTCTTTATAACGCCTGCTCATGACAGGGTAAATACTACAGGGTATATATATAATATGTTATTTCCCGTCTGCACTACACGTATATTCCAGTGCACAGAGAAAGAGAGATATGTATCTGACATCTACACTTTAAGAAAGGTGAAATATTTGTTGTTAGGTTTGTGAAAGTGAGAATCTTCTGTTTTCATCAACACCAAGAATCTCTTCAACAGCTTGTTTCTCCCTTGAGATTTTTATTTCCGAACTGATATTCACTATAGAGAATTTCTTTTCACCGAGCAATGGTAAAATGAGAAAAATTCTCGATTTTATAGATAATGTATATATATATATATATATATATATATATATATATATATATATATATATATATATATATATATATATATATATATATATATATATATATATATATATATATATATGTGTGTGTGTGTGTGTGTGTGTGTGTGTGTGTGTGTGTGTGTGTGCAGCCGCCTACATATTTTCTTCTGCTCTAGTTCTTCTGTCACTGGAGGCGTTTCCTTTCCATGTCTGAAGAATAAAGTAATAGCTATCGAATCTTTGGATTTTTACAGTGCTTTCAAATTTCTACCTCGTCTTGCTTGTGCTTACATTTTTCATGAAAATAAATGTATAAAGGATTACTTTTACAGCTTCGACGAAATATGACGTACAACACTTTAGTTTAAAAATTCTTTGATAGAAAGCGCTAACATTTAGAGACAAAAGAAACCAATTATAAAGAAAATATATTATAATATAACATTGCTCTTAAATTTTTTGTTTGTTTGTTGTGGAACCAGAGATATTGATATTTCAAATTACGTTTCAAATAAAATTTCAAAAATATTTAGATTATTTGATTTTCATGTTGCCTTCCAATCATTGTATTTATTTATAAGTAGCCAGGGGTAAAAGTGGATCTGAAAAGGTAGGGGGATGCATGACGTCAAGGTGTTCCCCGTGCCTATCATTGCCCATTGTAATTTTTGGGTAGTGGAGAGACGCCATATATACCTTCTGGAAGTCGGGAAATATGTCCCCCGCGTTCACTCTCACTTTAACACCTGGTGTGTACATAAATTAGGAGAAATCGAACAACAATAGATACAATCTGTTACTAAACGGTTCACGTTTTTTACACAATATATATAAAATAATAATAAACTATTCCAGCAGAATAAAAACTATCAACTGCATTGGATTTTAAAAAATGAAATTCTGAAACGCCATAAAAATTTGTTTCTATTTTCTCGAAAATTACTCATGAGAATTCACCCTCAAGCATGTCATTTTGATCATATCGATATGACCTATCAATTGATATATGCCTTATCTTTGGACAATATCATAGATAAACAAAATGTTAAAATTTAAGAGCTAAAATCTCAATTTTGATCTCTATTCCATTAACCTTACTGTTTTCCGCCCCCCCCCCGTCTTGCTAGTGTTGTAATGCAATGCTTGATTAGTGTATATTTCAGCTTCAGTATCATGTCGATAGGTGGCTTGATTATCGTACAGCATATATTGTATATTTTAGGTGTATAACAAAGGAACTTATTTTTATTGACTCTCGAAAACTATAGATGGAAATTTACATTCACTACGTCTTTGTGTTCAGCTTAATGAAATCTATTGATTGTTATGGGTTTCATCATTTATTTTTTTCGCTAAACGCTAACAACATTGTTAAATATGCAGTACTTACGGTGCGGTGGTTTCATAACTACAAGATTTTATTCCTTTATTCTTAAACATACTAAATGGTTAGAAGTCTTAAGCTGCATTTTGTCATTATTCACAAAATACACTTGTTTCTCGGAAGGCCCCGTCATAATTAACTTATATCATAAATCAGAATTTAAGAATAAAATCCTATTTCTACAGTACAACTCATAAATTAGAATATAGTAATTGGAGAAAAATACATTGTAAAGCATCTAAGTTCTCACTTTAATACAAAACGATAGAATTTTTTTGTGATTGTACGAAAAGACATAACAGTACGAAAAGGCCTTGTCTGACGCCTTAATGTTATGCTACCTGGCTCAATTGTGGTGTTATGTGGGATGCCTATCCTCCAGTTTTAAGGCGTGATCATTTATCGAATTACGAATTGTAAGAGTACAGCACACGACCAGAGGCAAGAGTATTCGCGTGAAGTGATTGATACAATTATGTGCTTTTAGTTTCTGTGATGTTTGGTTGCTTCATATGTAATCTTAGTGATTTTAATTTAGCGATATTAAGCGAAAGCATTCACTCTGAGTGAATATTCAAGTAAAGAGCGAAAAGTAAGACTGAAAAACAAATTTTCTTATATCACATTTAACTATTGAATTTTATTTTGTTCATGCTCTTCTCCACTTTAAGTACACATGAAGTAGAACATTAAACATCAGGTAGAAAGTATGCCAATCTAACCACACTTTTTAAAAGAGAAATCTAGTCATTGGGGAACAATAAAAGTATACATACACGTTTAAAAGGTATACATCTGACAAGAAAAGGCTACACAAACATATTTTTAAGTCTACACTGACCGTTGCAACAATAACTTTGATGTGAAGGCCAAATAGCAGAGTCATGTAATATATATAATTATCACCTTCAATCCCACTGTACTTCCGGAACGACAGGCCGTAAACTTACGTTAAATCCGAGTGTCATTCGGGAACGACACGGCCATTTAAAATTGAAAATGCCCATCAAAAGTGAATTTTGTATACTCTTATTTGAGCTCCTTCGTGGCTAAGCGGTTAGCATACGCGCCTTTGGCGTGGCAGACCCGGATTCGATTTCCGGCGGGAGCTCATGTGGGTCGGATTCCACGTTAATCAGTAGGTCCACGTCTCATATAGCCTCGCTGCTAAAACGGATGTTAAACTCAAAATCCTTCCTTCTTTCTTTTATTTGAGAAAGTAATTTTAAGTGTTTTGTGCTTGTGTAATTCTGAGTGTGTGCTCTGAGTGACTGGCAAACCTGATCCAAGAATGCCTTTCAGTCATTGTAGAAAGAGACCTAAAGAAGGAATATCATCATCATTCATAACAGTCAAACATTATAACTTTGCAAGAAATAATGTTTGCATTTATTTATTCACATATGTCTTGTAAGGAAACCGGCATCTTCTAGTATATTGGTACTTTTTCTTTCATTCTGAAAGTTTTAACCGTTTAGATTAAAAACTTAGGATGATGTAGTTTTTAAAAATAACCCTTATTTTCTCCAGGACACAGGACTTTGTCAATTTAAATACTCGTAGGTTTGAAAGTGTTATATTCGTATATATTTATGAAAGACTAAGAATTACTAATGTGGTAGTTATGAATATGCATATGATTACTACGTTTGCTATGAAAAAAAGCTTAGATTTGTCAGAATTTCACAACAAATTTAAAGGTTAGTTTTTTATATTTAAGAAGTATTCTTGCATCTATGACTACAATTCCAAGTTGTATGAATGATTCGACTCGAGAAGCAATATGAAAAGTTATTAATGTGAAAGGCAAATACACTGTTAGGATTGTGATATAGAAATAGAACTAAGATGAGTTTCAGGTACTTAAGTATCACCATTCGTGGAAATCTGAAATGTCAAACTAGAAACACAAGCATGGATACGAATGGAGAAAGGTCTTTACGAAGAAGAAAAGTACATTTTTGTGAGACCATTTTGAATAAAAACGTAGAAATAAGAGAGTTCTGGTTTCACACTGTGAAACTATGGTAGACTTCTAAACTGAAGGAATCCAATACTGAAGTTACAGGTCTACTACTTCCGGTTTTAATAGAGAGATGGAAGTTTGGAAATGAACACATTATTTTTAAGATGTTGAATCCGCATACGTATAACATAATCTCGGTACCCTTTACAGTTTTTCCTCTATGAGGTTCAATACTAAAACTGAACATCCACCACTTTACGATTTTGCATAGATGGGCCAAAATAGGGATTTTTTTTTCTTTTGCACACGGTCTCTCTTGCACACCACATGAAGGAATTTTATTTGTATGGCGTGATATTATCTCAATACCAAAACTAGAATTGATAGTACATTTCTATCACTCTCGCTTTTAGAAGAGATTTATATCAAATATACTTTTCGGATGCTTAATTGATTAGAGGAAACATCTCGTTTTCTGCTGTGATCAACATTAAAACACAAATGACATCTCTGTCACTTCAAGTTCGAATACAGGGTTTTCATAAAGTCTGGACGGATTTAATTTGCTTATAATTTTCATAAAAATGCTCATAATGAAATCAAATAAAGTGCAAAGGGTAGCGGAAGGATTAAATTTTTACTCGGCAACACTGTTAGATAAGCGGCAACTCTGAACACGTTGAGAGAGAGAGACAGGGAGGGCAGGGTCAGTTTCTTACCAAATTCCATCCATTGTTGTTTCAATGTTGACTGTTAAAAGTAAGTTGTATGTTGTATTGGTGTGTGTGTGTTTTAAAGAAAGAAATAAATGAGAAACTCCTCTGAGAAGACTATTTTTTTACCGTATCAAAGATGGCGTCGGTGAAAGAGAAAGCGCAATGTGTTCTGTGGTACGCAGAGCTAAAATCACCAATTCTGGTGTGTCGAAAGTTCACCAAAGAGTTCAAAAAGCCGGCACCGACTGAGAGTGCAATCCGAAAGTGGCATGCTAGGTTCTTGGAGACAGGAAGCGTCCTGGACCGTCCTCGAAGTAAGAGGCCGCCAACATCGCCTGCAACAGTGAGCAGGGTAAGGGAAAGCATCATCAACATCCCACAGAAGTCGATTCCTAGACGGTCCATGGAACTCGGAATTCCACAGACAACCGTGTTTAAGATAGCCAAGAAGACGATCAAGGCCAAAGGTTACAAAATCAAGATAGTTCAGGATCTGCATGATGAAGATTTGGACATTCGGTTCAACTTCTGTGACGCCATGCTCAAGCAGTTGGAACATGGCGACGTTCTCCTTTCAGCCATCATGTTCTTAGATGAGGCAACATTCCATGTCTCCGGGAAGGTTAACCGACACAACTGTCGCGTTTGGAGCACGGAAAACCCAAAGAAATTTGAGAGACATGAGAGAGATAGCCCTAAAGGGAACGTTTGGTGCGCTGTGTCCTATGACCATCTGATTGGACCGTTCTTTTTTGAAGAGAAGACCGTAAATGGAGATTCGTACCTGGATATGTTGCAGAAATACCTCATTCCGGAACTGGAGGCACGTGGAATCCAGAACGACATCGTGTTCCAACAGGACGGGGCACCCCCTCACTATGCAATCAAGGTGAGACAGTTCCTTGACGAGAAATTCCCTAACCGATGGATTGGCCGCGGTGGCCCGACCGCTTGGCCGCCAAGATCACCCGACCTTACCCCACTGCGACTTCTGGCTTTGGGGTCATGTGAAAACGGAAGTTTATGCAAAGAAGCCAAATGGTTTGGAGAACTTAAAGGACAAAATCAGGGCGTCTGTGGCTGGCATTTCGGATCAAACACGGCGGAACGCTGTGAATGGATTCCAGCGCCGCCTACGCGAATGTGTGGACGTAAATGGCGCCCAGTTGGAGGTGTGGCGGTGAATGAACTGAGCTGGTGCAGATTACAGATAAAAATTTAATCCTTCGCTACCGTTTGCACTTTATTTGATTTCAATATGAGCATTTTTATGTAAATTATAAGCGAATTAAATCCATCCAGACTTTATGAAAACCCTGTAGAAGATTAAAAGAGAATATAGCATATATAAAGGTAACCGAGAAAGTTCTGTTGCTTTTTCAACCACCAACTTCGAAAACTCACATGTCACCTAAGACTACCTGGAAGATCAAAAACAATCCCCATCAGCAGAGACGACTTTCTGCCAACGTTCTGGAAGGCCATGGATTCCATCACGGTAGAACTTGGTGGGCCGTAAAGCGAAGAAGTTATCACGTGCATTTTGCACCTCTAATAGGGAGTGTCGTCCTCGTCCTCTAAGGTGATTTCCAAGAAATGGAAAAGGTGATAATCGGATGAAGCAATGTCCGGTTAGTATGGAAGATGCAATAGTGTTTCCCATTCAAGGCGTAGAATGGTGTCCCGGGTCATCCTAGCAGTGATCGTTGTCCTATAACCCCTTTGTCCCGTAGGACTCCTTTACGATTCAGAAGTGCTCCGAAGTTTTGAGTTTTTCTTAAACATGGCTCAACTGCTGACAGTACACAGTTGTATTGATGCTCTGACCAACAGGTAGCAGTTCCCGATGCACGATGCCGCGAGCAGTCCACCAAACACACAGAAGAACATTCTTCTGGTGAAGTGCAGGTTTCGGCTGTTTTGGAAACGGTTCATGGGACGCTAACCAATGATGACGGCGCCATGAAGCTTCGCACAGGACCCACTTCTCATCACATGTTTACATTATGTCCAGAAATGGATCCTTCCTCAGACGAGAGAGCAAAGAAACACAGGTGTCTGCTCGCGTTGCCTTCTGGCCCAGAGTCAAGTCCTGTGGGATAAATCGACCCAACTTGTAGTGCTTCCCAAGTTGATGGAGGTGCTGCCGAATGGTTTCTCCACTCACACTGAATTGTAGCCCCAGTTCCTCACATATCTGGTCACTGATCGCCTCAATTGCTGCCTGAAGATCTTAATTTTGTACATGTGTTGGTCTTCCGTGCCTGGTGCGTCTTCGTATTCAGTCACTGTCCTTAAACTTGTCAAACCACCGCTGCTTTATCCGCGTAATCACGACACCTCCACCAAAGGCTTGGCATATCTTCCGCTGCAGCGGAGTTTGACCCCAGTTTGAACTCGTACAGGATACACACCATTATGACGCTCTATGGAGGTTCCATGTTCATTCTGTCCTTACTCTGTTCTTCACGGTGTAACTGAACTGCCACAACCAGGTAGTATGTTGGATATACCCACACCAACAACTAACCTTCGCCTTATCTCCAACAACTAACCTTCGCATTGAACTCATGGTGTGACAACCAATTGAACACACACCTCCAGAAAAAGCGACAGAACTTTCTTGGTTAACTTTATATATTCTTAGAGTGCTAATCGATTTTTTTTTATTTCTCGCTATCTCTTATAGTTTTTGTTCTATGTAGATCAATACTCAAACCAGAAGTGTTAGTTGATTTCTATTACTTCCGCTTTTAGAAGAAACTTGACGGAATTGAAATTTATTTTTAGGACGCGTAATTGATTACAGAAAACAGCTTCTGGGTATCTATTACTATTTTGTTTTTGAAAAAAGTTTACTTCTGTCAACTACGATTCTATTTTCATTTCCTACAGTAATACAACAGTGCTTTTAGTAAAGTGTCAAGATATATATATATATATATATATATATATATATATATATATATATATATATATAGATAGATAGATAGATAGATAGATAGAGATATATATATAGATATAGATATATATATAGATATATATATATAGATATATATATAGATATATATATATAGATATATATATATATAAAACTTTTGCTAAGCTAGCACAGAAATTTGCGAAAGGAAAAAAAATACCCCCCTTTTTTGTTAGTTCGTGGATGTGCGAAGCTCTGGATTCTGAGCTGTAAAACTGTTCACACGTTTATAATAATTTTGAAATTTGGAAATTTGACAGGCCAGGTGTAAAAAGAGTATTTTAGTTCATCCCGATGTTAATGTAGGCACGCTTTAACAGCCCCAGCAATATAAATTAGCACATTCTCGTCTTGATAAAAACGAATCACTCGTCGAAAACATTTGACTATAGAATACACGTGGTCACTGGCACTAATTAGTCTGTGAATGTAATCGTGCACGTTAAACTTTAAAATTTTGTTTCATTCAAATGACAGGATTCTAGTCACAAGAGTTTCTCCATTGACTACATGAATTTCGATTTTTGAACTTGTAATTTTCAGTTATTACACTGTAGCTGTTCATCTTACTCAGGAATTATAGTTGTAGTAAATTTTTCCATTGAAGTATGACGCTTCGGACATATACTTACTGATGGACTACTAGACTTTCCTTTCCATCACCGAACCTATATGAGACGGGGACTCTGCAGTGCGATCCAAACTAATAAGGTTTGTATCCGTATAACTAGTATATCACCAGGAAGCAAACCAGGAATCACGCATACAGATAGTTCAAGCGTTGGTGACAAAAGTACGAAGAACAGAGAGGCCAAGGGCACAAAACTGTGTTTTAGTTCCTTTTTCAGTGGGTATACGCTATGATTTCAAAAACTGGATTACATCCCTGCATTCTAAAGGTTTCAATTACGAAATTATTAAAAGTTTTGTAAATATCTGTGTAACTATAAGACGCATACCGGTCATGGTTGTATTGCCCTCATACAAAAGCAAGAGTGGCATTAATTACTGTATGCTTAATAGATTGCTTACATGCCTTTTTTTTTTTTTTTTTTTTTGTACATTTAACTGCGTAACGAAATTTTCCCATGTAAACTTTGATCTCACTGTTAGAACGAAGACAAAGAAAAGCGAATTACATTAAAATGTTCCTTCTGCTGTTAGTCTTCGTTATGAATTCAAAGATATTAAACAGTTATTTGTTTTTATTCCGTTCCTTTATCCTCCAAACCATACCCATAAATGATAATTAAATTAAGTCAACGTTATCGATCCAGTTTCGTGTCCTCTTCACGGCAGTCGACGGAGAGAAAAGGTAAAGCACGAAATAAAAATTAAGAATTAGGTCAGAAATAAAAAAAAATGTCGTAGATTTTCTTTTTTTAAAAAAAAAAAGTACATTTAAACACGTGAAAACAAGGCAATACATTCAAAAATGGATGTCGGATTATGTTCTGTAATTATTGCGATTAATGCTGTTCTGAACATTATGTCGTGGTTCGTTGTATTTTTGCTACACTGACAGGTACTGTAATATTCAATCTGATGGAGCATACGTCTTAGAAATCGTGGCATATTGAATTATTTGGTATACAAAGTGCCTGTAAGTATTATTCATATATTATTACAATAAAATTGAACAAAATGGTAATATACCTGTACACATTACGCGTAGGTGTTACTGCAATAATATTAAACAAAAGTTACACCACTACACAATATGTATAAGTATGCTCTAGTATTATAACTGTGTTAACATTAAACAAAACAAGTTATGCCACTAACCACAAAGTTGGTTACATAAATTTCTGATTACTAGTATATCCTGTTAAGCATTCAGTTATCTAAACGTTTAAAAGTTTCTTCGTTATTGAAAACTTTCGTGAAATGTTTAATTAGCTTAAACATTTTCCAAGAAAACGTTAAAACAAAAACTTTTACGTTATTAAACGTCTTACGAAAACATTTTCGTTCATGTAAAATATTTATAAATGAACGTTAAAAATGTTTAAAGGTTTAATTAGGAACAAGTTTTGGAACCCCGAGCCAAATTACGTATTTTACCGTGCATGTAAAAATTAAGGGCGCAATGCACGTTAGAACACTAGATTATTTTTACGCTAC
>NW_027658096.1:0-13153 GCF_964235325.1 Thermobia domestica
CATGGCTTTCAAGCGTTTGGAGACTGTTGTTTGATCAACGCCTAATGCTGCTGCAAGTTGTTCCTGCGTTTGACACGAATCCTGCTCGAGCATTGCTGTCAATTCTTCGTCTTGAAATTTTTTTGGCTGTCCAGCTCGCTCTTGGTCTGCCAAGCCGAAATCACCACTTCTAAACCGTGCAAACCACTTCTGACACGTTCGCTCAGCTAGAGCATGGTCACCATACACTTCCACCAAAATACGATGACTTTCAGTCGCACATTTCTGCATGTTAAAGTAATGCAGCAGGACACCCCGCAAAAACACTTTATCAGGCACAAATTGCGCCATGTTCACTTAACTACAAACTGGTGTTGTTGACGCTTTAATCCACTGCCCTATACTACGAACGATACGCGATGACAGGGGTTTGCAACACATGTGTGGATACACGGAACTGTGGGACGCTCCGTTCGTTGCGCCATCTCTTGTCCACCCGCACGAATTAATTCCTAGACCAAATACATTACTCTACATTTCCTAAATGTTCAATGGAAGACTATAATTTAAATTTAAAAGATATTTCTGTGTCAAGCAATTCATTTCCGCGAAAGGACTAAGATTACCAATATGAGATTGGAAAAGCACATACGTGTTTATAGTATTGAATATTGTAATATTTAAGGTCTACCTTCACCCATATAACAGTGCCCTTAAGGCATGTTGTCATGGTGGAGAATGCTGTAAGGCTTACCTCTTTCTAACGATTCCAAGTACGAAATAATAATTATTTTACTCTTGTGCATGATTGATTCATTAGGAGTAACTTAAAATCCCAAACCCACATACTTTCAATTGTTGGAATTAATTACATTGTTACACTTAGATTAATTATTAAGAGATAATAATTTATAATGACTCAGAGAAGCTATTCTCTTCACATAAGGAGACGACCAGCTCGTCTAAGTTGTCAGAGACTGTGTCATCTAAACGTAGAAAATTGCAATTATAAATATAACTAAGAAAGTTCGTCCGCTTTTTCACCCACCACCTTTGAACACCAATATGTCATCTAAGACGTACTTGAAACACCAAAAATAGTCCCCATCTGCATCGAAGACCTTCCGCAACGTTGAGGAAGGCCATAGATTCCATTTTGGTAGAACTTGGAGCGCCGTGAAGCGAAGAAAATATCAACTTAATTTGCACTTCTACTAGGAAATTGAACTGGTGTCCTCTAAGCTGATTTCTAAGGAATGAAACAGGTAATGAACTGACTGTGCAATGTCCGGAGAGTATGGCGGATGCAATGGTGCACAATGGTGTCCTGGGTCATCCTAGCCACTTGGGGTTTAGTGTTATCCTGTAATAGGAGCACCAATTTGCAAAACAGAAGTGCTGGTTCCAAAGGTTTGCGGTTTCTAGAACACGGCTCAACTGTTGACAGTACACAGTTCCATTGATGCTATGACTAGTTCATAGCAGTTCCGCGAGCATTTAACCAAACACACAGAAGGACCTCCTTCTGGTGCAATGCTGGTTTCGGTTGTTTTGAAACCTCTTCATGGGATGATGACGGTACCCACTTCTCAATACATGTCAACTACCTGTCCAGAAATGGTTAATTCCTCAGACGAGACAGCAAAGCAACATAGGGGTCTGCTCGCGTTGCCTTCCGCCCGGAGTCAAATCACGTGAGACCAATCTACCCAACTTGTTGTGCTTACCCAAACTGATGGAGTTGCTGCCGATTGATTTTCCCACTCACAGTTCCGCACATGTATGGCCACTGTTCGTCTCAATTGCTGCCTGGAGATTTTCATTTTGTACATGTATTGGTCTTCTGGCACGTGGTGCGTCTTCGATTGTTTCGTAACCATCCTTAAACTTGTTAAACTACCGCTGCACTATCCGACATCCTCACCAAAGTCCTGACATATCTTCCGTCCTGGTGCAGCAGTGTTTCATCCCAGTTTGAACTCGTACTTTATGACGCTCTGTGGAGGTTCCATGTTTAGTCAGTCCTTACGCAAGTTTGCGGTGTAACTGAACTGACACAAGCAGGTAGTATATTGGATATACCCACACCAACAACTGACTTTCGCCTTATCTCCATTCACATTCAAGTGACAGTGGACGGCCAATTGGACCTCCACCAAAAGCGACATAACTTTCTTGGTTACCTTTACATTTAATTCTGAGACTGTTGCAGACTACCAGATGTACGAAATTAGAATAACAACCGAGTCCATATTAGTAGATCTTGTTGATTTTAACTACATAATCAAATAATTATGACGATAATGTGTAGGTGACTGAAAGAAATGGTAAATTGGTTACTTTTATTATATAGCTTAAGGATATAGAGTGTCTCGAAAGTCCCCTGACATGAGGTAACTCTGTTAGTATCAGAGTTACAACAAAATGTAAGATGGAAAACCGTCCTCAAATATGATGTTTCCAATCTAAAGTGAAGGAATTATTCAAATCTGACGAGCCATGTGGGATGTACACTCTTTATGAGCCCAATGTTAAATGAAAATGCGACGCTGACATTTACCTGGATCTACAACATAAGTTAATGCAGTTACTGTCTTTTGCGTGGGTCCAGGTAAATGGCAACGTTGCATTTTCGTTTAACATTGGGCGCATAAAGAGTGTACAACCCAAACATCTCATCCGATTTAAAAAATCTCTTCACTTTAGATTGAAAACATCATATCTGGAAACGGTTTCCCCTCTGACATTTTGTTGTAACTCTGATAATAACAGAGTGATCCTTTGTGAGGGGACTTTTTGAGACACCCTGTATATATTATTCAACGTGGTAAAGAAAAAGTTTATATAAATTATTTTGGTGTCAAGAATGTTATTTTCTTAAATTAAGTAACATGCAGTTTCATACTAAAGAAAAAATACGTTTCCACTAGGCAGAACGAAATATGTATTTTAAAAAATAGAAAGGATGAACTTTTAGAAACAAAAGTATAATGGCTATTGCATCACATATGTACAGAGAAACACGTAGGTGGTATACCGCTAGAAATATGACATATCATGCCTTTATGACATGGAAGAGAAATAAAGAAACGATTACTCATGTTTTATAGCATGCAAGTTGTGATCATAAATATAAAACTTTTACAATTAGTGATAACATTTCAGAAAATGACAAATGTGAAACGTAGATTATGAAGGACACCACATAGCAACATCGTAACATGTTTTTAGGGCATTAAAAAATTAGACGAAATACGTTACTTAAATAGAATAAAACTATAGATTTACAGTTAAACAACAAATATTTAAACTTGAAACATCCAGATTACAAAAGCATTACTATCGATTTTTTTAAGCATCTACAATAGGAAATACCTAGGTAATTAAGTGTCTAAAACCAGGTTAATTCAGGTTACATCACCGTAGTCTTATGTTTCGATTTGATCGGTAAAAATCGAGCCGCTCGGTGTATCCTGCTAAACTTCCAATAGGGAAGGACTAAATCTGACCTTTCCTTTTGAAACCCAAAGTGTAAAATGTATTAAAATTTAAGTTTATTAGCGATTTATTTTAAGTTAAAAGTTCAAATATGGGCAGGTTTAACAATTATATTTAGAACAAATATTCCTAAGATATGCTGGAAGTCAAATTTCAGGACGTAAAAACGTAGGTAAAGGCAACTAGAGGCATAACTCGCAAAATTAAAAATTTGAGTTATGAGCACCATGCATGGTTATGTAACCTGTTCTATCAACCATAAAACTTTCAGAGCTGAATTCCTTATATAAATGGAGATATGAGCTGTCTGTAAAAGGCGTTGTCTTGAAATTAAGCGTCTAAAGCATCTACGGAAAGACCTAACTAACATTGTTAACTAACTAACACTATTCGCCCGTTGATTATTTCTTTTGTGATTTCTATTCGTGAGTAAACTGGCATAACTTCTTTCTTAAAAGAAAAACTACAAAAGAAAAACAAAGCCGAACACATCACATATCTTATCATCAAAGCGATAAGAGAATTCGCTCATGGCTTTTCTTCAGTCGTACTTTGTACTGTGTTGTTCAAGTCCAAGAATTAAGTGAAGCGTTGAGAATAATAACGGCAGAATATAACCAAAGTTCCTTTTGAGAAAAAGAAAGAATTATCTCTTACATTCAATAATGTTCATTTGTACTACGTGCAAATTGTAAAGGTGGAATATGAGAATTTTGGGGTTCTACTATTCTATTCTTAAGAACCTATTACATGTCTGACGTGAAGTTAGTTCATGCTATGATCATTATTTCCTATAACATTTAATTTGGTGAATAATGGTATGCTGAATATAAAACAGTTCCTTGTTTTGCTAGGTATATAACAAAAGTATGATTTAAATGTTAAAAAAAAATAAAGGACACAATAGACCAGAGCCAAGTTCTCTGTTGATTGTTGGTCAACAAACCCGATGGAATTTACATTAATAATCTTGCTTTTGACATGATTATATTCACAAATTTAGATTTTACATAAAATTCATATTTCATAGTTCGCAAACGGCAATCAGGTTATTAAATTATTTGTTTTGATTTTGACATTAGTTTTAGTTAACGTACGTATTAACTAAATTTATATTACTAAAACGATTATCAAATATTGTTGTTCATTCATATATGAGCCAAATGTTGTTCATATATCAGTCACAATAGAATTTATCATAATATTTACATATATAATTTTATTAGTTATATAATATATAATAACCTTTGGCTAGCTGGCGCTCCGCCCCTAAGCCTCCGTCTTTGTTCGGCCTACGCCCTCGCATTTCTTATCTATCGCCACTATTACAGTGAATTTCGTGAACTTGCGCTTCGCCCCCACACACTGCCTTTGCTCGGCCTACGGCCTCGCAGCTCTTGAACCCGCAATTCTATCGTTTCTTTTCCTATTTCAACTACCTAAAAGATAAGATTTTGTGTTCGGCCTACGCCCTACGCCCTACGCCCATTTATATAACATGGAAATTTCTTCATTCTCCTTTACGCCCCTAAAAATTTAAAAACATTCACTTTTGACAATTTTCCTGTCGGTTAGTCCTGGAATGCTACAATCATGCCAAATTCAATCATTCTAATCATGCCAAAAGTGCCTAAACATTTTGGGGTGTAGAAGACATCCCTTATGAATAACATGGGAAAGATTTTCAGTTCCCCATAAAAGCACTACACGGTCAGAAAATTTTATTTCTAATGATTCACTTAGGTAACGCTGACAAAAACCTACAAATATACCGAATTTCAAGCTTTTATTCCAATTCTAAGTACCTACAACATGAGATTATAGATAAAAAAAAAGTCCATTTAAATAACATGGGGAAATTTTTCATCCAATCTTTAGACCCCCTAAAAATTTAAAATATTCACTTTTGGCAATTTTCCTGTCGGTTAGTTCTGGAAAGCTACAATCATGTCAAATTTAATCATATATATATATATGGTCAATTCCGCGGTAAGTGACCCTACCAAGTGAAAATTTTAAGTTTCAGGTTGGCTCAAATAATTATTAAAATTCATTTTTAAGAATCCCGAATTTTTCATACGTGGACAAGATTATGCCAACGTTGCCCTGTAGATGGCTCTGCAGGAGTTACAATATGGCCATTTTCATGGCGCAGAAGATCGTATCTACAGTGGGAATTTAACACAATTTTTTTTCCTGCTAATTCATGTAGGTAAGTGAAGATTACGTATGGTACTTATTAAGATAATGTTTGGGTTTACATCAGTGCTATTGTTTTGTACATAATTTAATAATAGCAGGAAAATTATAATATTTGATTTATTCAAGTAGGCTGTCGTGTAAGTCACAAGAAAACATAAACAAGTTTATGTATCTATATACATAATTAAACAAAAAAGCTGTAATTCTACATTTTCTTCATTTGAGCGGAAGGTAATCAAAGACCGTGCAGAAAGTCCCGAAATAATACGTGTAACTCTTTTAAATACAAAATATAATATGTCGTGTAAGTCACATTTCCTTCCCTGTCGTGTAAGTCACATTATGCGTGTCGTGTAAGTCACATTTTGTTGCAATGTTACTACATTGAAAATAGTTGCTAACTGCAGTAAAACGTATAAACAATGGATTGATAACCCAATTAATGTATTAGGTCCCATGTTCAGTGTAAGAGAATGAAAGATAAGGACGATAAAAGCAATATTATGACGTATGGGTGTGAAGTGTACTTGACTGGACTATAAATGTAACAAATGAATGAAAAGTTCAACAATATGAATCAATGTGATCTAGAAAGAAGTTTTAAAAAACGTGACAGGAAGTATCTACCGTCTCTGGAACAATGCCGGCATATGTGGTTCCGAAGTTTCTAGCTTCAGCTACTTTTAATACTATTATTGGTTTTCTCGTAATCTTTCGTTGTTTTGGAAACATGCTTGTAAATTGGTATTTATTGCCTTTATGCATCTAAAGCTCAGGCCGGTATAGGACGGAGGTGGGTATGTGGGAAAGGATTCGTTCAGACCTATTGAAAGAATATCATCTCGGCATTTGCCTGGTGTGAATGAGGAACACCTCAGTCAGGATTGCCAGCTATATGTTTTAAACCCGCAACCTACCGAGCCAAATCTAGCACGCTACTGCTCTGTCACGCTTCCTTGGTAGAAAACATGCTTACTCAAACGAAAATATGTAAGTCACAACAAAGTTTACTTTAAGATTATGAGATTAGGACATGTCAGATATGTAACACTTGTCTTTTCTATTGCATTTTCAGATATGCCTAGTTCAGAAGCAGAATGGAAGCGGAAATATAAATAGATAGAGAAGTTGAAAAGAATATTACATCAAATGTATTTTTAGTGGAAATTACTGTTTTATGTACCAAGAAAAGATAAGAACCGGTCACTGGATATCTAACAGTTGTACTATCTAAACTGCCATAATATATTTTCCTGAAGAAAATGAAACCACAGAACATTATTCGTGCGTAATTATATCTGATTGTATGCATCAAGATATGTTTACAGTTGCTTGTTTCTATTCTACACTTATGGAAGATTTTGAATGGCGTCATCCGGGTTTTCCGATCAATAATGTGAATTATCAGTCGGATGATGGTGCACAACATTATTCACTTTGTTCAATAAATTGCAGAAAGTTGAAATGTCTTGGCATATTTCGGCTATGAACTATGGCAAAGGCTCTCAAAGACAAATTGATCCTCAATCTGCTTCAGAATTTATTGAGAGCGCACGCAAGTTATGTCCGAACATTCATGTAATATACTGTAGTAAACAGTATTACTTCAAAAATTTGAGTTGATGCGCCAATGGAACCATCATAAGAAACAAATATGTAATATTTCAAAAACACGAAACTAGCACTACTTTCATTGTGTTTCAGCGTATATCATTGAATGTTGTCTCATCTAAGATATTTCTTCACCACGAAGGAAATTCGATTTCATTCCAGAACTGTTCATTGGCGCATGAGAAGGGAATAAACGCAGCGAAGAAGTGATGGAAATACTCCACTGGAGACAGGGTATTATTACCCTTCGCCGAAAAAAGAACTATTAAATATTTGTTAGATGTGGAGAAAAGAATCACAACAACTGTATGTAACATTTCTTCGCCATTACCATCAAGATAAAGAATTTTATTGGCCACAACAGAAAGATTAGGCCTATGTTGCGTTAACAGACGTCGATCACAGACATAAATTAGAATTTGACAAATTTTGCTCCAATAAAAGAACTGTTAACTTCTTGTTTTGTCTGTTAACTTCCTTTTATCTATCTAAATCATTAGTGCCACTCTATCCGCCAATAGATTTTGAAAGTGTAATTAAACGAAGTCATAATGTTAGACTTGTCGTGTAAGTCACAAATTTATGTTGTGTACGTCACGTTATATTTGTGGCATATATTTTAAAATAAGTACAGAAAATATAATAATTTTCTTTTGGTCTTGTAGCTTGGTATCTACTTAATATATGTAAAAAGTTTTATTTTTCTTGCAGCAATAGAAGAACAGAATTTTCATATAGTTTACCGTTATTCAAAACACGATGTCTCCTACTGTCGTGTAAGTCACGCATTATAGAGACTTGTTTCAGCCATTTTGTTTACATATTTAAATGCTGCAAATGAAAATGAATGAAGGACTTATTGCCCCTTATTTATAACCTAAAACTTGCCCATGAAAATATCTTATAATTTTTGTAATACATAATATTTACTGCCGTCTGACGTCTGGTGTCGTGTAAGTCACAAATGGAGTTAGCCATATATATATATATATATATATATATATATATATATATATATGTGTGTGTGTGTGTGTGTGTGTGTGTGTGTGTGTGTGTGTGATTTCAGTAATTTTCATTTATAGATTTAAGAAACAATAGGATTTTATTCGATCATAGCCTTACTTGATTCTTATATTTTACGATTATAACTACTTATAGCTATAAAAGTATTTTGGTAAATCTTATTAATGTAAATGTATATTATTTTGCACTTACGATTGGCACAAGCTAACAATACTCAATACATCATAGTGTTCATTACTTTACTAATGTTCTATTCACACGAAGCTCTCATATAAAACACTCGAACTTTAACTAACACTAATTAAGTGAAGAACAGTTTTAAGTGTTGTCGTTCATATAATGAAATCCTTACGACGCCACTATTACAACCGAATTCAGACTAACACTAACACACACACACTGCAAGAGCAAAACAAGATATCTCACTAAAATCTTCCAATAAACAATTTTCCTCACTTGATGGAAGTGTGAATATGACTCCCGAGATTTTCTAATTGTAACAGTTTTAAAATCTATAATGATACGTGAACGCCAGATTGTCGTCGAAATAGTGGGACACTATTATCGAACAGTGCCTGAACTATTGTCAAATTGAAGAACATTAGGTCGATTCCAGCATGGTTTATGTTCGCATCCACCTAAAACGTACGTTTCGCCAGCCCCCCCCCCTTCCTTGGAATTTCGAAACAAAACCAATGTCAATCGTTTGTACTACGTTTGTACCGGAATCTACCGCAAAAATTTTCGTTTGTGCCACTTTCGGTGCAAAGATATAAAAGTTTTAAAGTGGGGCGCTGCCGTTTCCCCAGCTTCCCCACCTTGGAATTTCGAAACAAAAGCTATGCCAATTGTTAGTACTACGTTTGTACCGGAATGCACCGCAAAAAATTCAGTTTGTACCACTTCAGGTATAAAGATATATGAGCTTTAAAGTGGAGGCTGGGGAAACGGCAGCCCCCACCTTAGAATTTCGAAATAAAACCAAGTGAACTTTGTGGTGGACAAACACCGAATGCGTGGGTTTTCTCGGGGTTTTCCCATTTCCTCCCACTTTCTTCATTCCACCATTTCACTCATTTCTCATAATCGCTGTCTCCTTTAGCCTAACCGGCATAATCGTGGGACGTAAAACTGAAAGATCTCATTTCATTTCATTTCGAAATAAAACATGTCAATCGTTTGTATCGCAATGTACCGCAAAAATTTTCGTTTGTATCACTTCCGGTACAAAGATATAAAAGTTTTAAAGTCGGGGCTGGGGAAACGGCAGCCTCCACTTTGGAATTTCGAAACAAAACCTATGCCAATCGTTTGTACTACGTTTGTACCGAAATGTACCGCAAAAAAAAAAATCATCTGTACCACTTCCAGTACAAAGATATATGAGTTTTAAAGTGGAGGCTGGGAAAACGGCAGCCTCCAACTTGGAATTTCAAAATAAAACCTATGTCAATCATTTGTACCGCAATGTACCGCAAAAATTTTCGTTTGTACCACTTCCGATACAAAGATATATGAGTTTTAAACAGAGAGCTGCCGTTTCCCCAGCCCGACCATCTTCGAATTTCGAAACAAAAGCTCTGCCAATCATTTGTACCGCAATGTACCTTAAAAAGTTTCGTTTGTACAACTTCCGGTACAAAGATATATAAGTTTTAAACAGAGAGCTCGTTTCCCCAGCCCCCACCTTTGAATTTCGAGAGAAAAGCTATGTAAATCGTTTGTATTGCGTTTGTACCGGTTTGTACCGTAAAAATCTTCATTTGTACCGGTTTCAAATTTGAGTAAATCGAAAATTAAAGTGGCCCTGCTAAGTTCACGTGAGCCTAACAGGAAAACTGATAAATTTCTAGAAATTTGAAGATTTGTCTGTACGAATCGTTTGTAATGCACTTGTACCGGATTGCACCGTAAACCTTTTCGTTTGCAACTGCCTCCAATTTGAGAAAATCGTTTTAAAAAAATGTGGTCCTGCTAAGTTCAGGTATACCTAGCAGGACCAGAATACGAATGTCTACACATTTGAAGATCTTTCTATACAAATTGTTTCTACTGCGTTTGTACCGTATTTTATCGTAGAAATTTTCGTTTTGTTGTAAATGATTTTTTTCTTTTCATTTAAAAGGTAGGAGAGCTATGAATGAAGGGTAGAATTTATTATTTTAAGGATGATCAGACTTCTTATAAACGACAAACATGACATAAAGGCTTACATTGAAATCCGTGGGTAACAAGTAACTAATATTTCTATTCTCAAAACGATTATACAGTATGTTTGTATGAATTATGTTTTATGTATATACATTCCTATTTCATTTCACGTGAATTTGGGATTTAAACTACTTTCAAAAGGCATGATCTTTTTTAGCACTTTGCTAAACTCCGTTTTAAATTTTGATAAATAGTAAATAGTGAACCAAACTCTTGACGTAACTGAAAACTTTTAGATGTAATTTATTTCTTTTATTTATTGCTTATAAGTCTTTCACTTTATTTTACGGATATTGTGTGCACTTTAAGTAAGACTCCCCATTTAAATATTTTAAAAAGTCCGTGCTAAAAAGGTCGTAATTTTAAAATGTAAAAAATATTTAGTTTGTGTTCCTCGAATTTTTCCGTAGTTATTATTGGAATACCTTTTTCAATTTTGAAGACATTAGTCAATAGTCATGCTATGTTCACATGAACATAGCAGAAACATTATTTCTCAATTTTCTCGGATTTGAAACCGATAAAAACGAAATTTCTTACGGTAAAATCCGGTACAAGTGCAGTATATACGATACCTACTGAAAAATCTTTACATATGTAGAACTTTATTTTCTGGCCCTGCTAGGTATACGTGGACTTAGCAGGACTTAATTTCTCGGTTTTTTCGAATTTCAACCCAGTACAAACGAAACGCTACAATCCGGCACAAACGCCGTACAAACGATCCGTGCAGAAAAAGCTTCAAATTTGTAGAAATTTGTCAGTGGTTCTGTTATGTTGCGTGAAATTAGCAGGACCACATTATTTTTGGATTTACTTAAATAAGAAACCGACACAAAGGAAGATTTTTAGGGTACAAACGCAGTAAAAACGTACGAATACAAACGTTTATAATTTTCATGTGGTCCTTCTATGTTCACACACGTGAGAGCTCCCCTTTCCAGAGTTCCACTTTAATATTCTAATTTCTTTGCACTGGAAGTACTGCAAACGAACATTTTTGCAGTACATTCCGGTACAAACATAGTACAAACGATTGGCATAGGTTTCGTTTTCAAATTCCAAACTGGGGGCTGCCATTTTCCCAGTCCCTCACTTTAAAGCTTTTATATCGTTGTACCGGAAGTGGTACAACCGAAAATGTTTGCGGTACATTCCGGTACAAATGTGGTACAAACGATTCGCATTGGTTTTGCTTCGAAATTCCAAGATGGAGGGCTGGGGAAACGGCAGCCTCCACTTTAAAACTTTTACACCTGTGTACCGGAAGTGGTACAAACGAAAATATTTGCAGTACATTCCGCTACAAACGCAGTACAAATGATTGGCATAGATTTTGTTTCGAAATTCGAAGGTGCGAGGCTGAAGAAACGGCAGTCCCCTGTTTTAAACTCCTATATCTTTGTACCGGAAGTGGTAGAAACGAAACTTTTTGCGGCACATTCCGCTACAAACGTAGTACAAACGATTGGCATAGGTGTTGTTTCGAAATTCCAAGGTGGGGAGCTGCCGTTTCCCGATCCTCCACTTTAAAACTTTTATATCTTTGTACCGGAAGTGGTACAAGCGAAAAGTTTTGCGGTACATTCCAGTCCAAACATAGTAGAAACGATTGACATTATTTTGTTTCGAAATTCCAAGGTCGGGGGGCTGCCTAAACGTACCTCCACCTAAAAGTGTGGTTATGTTGAAAATCTTGCTTTGATTCAGATCACTAGCTCACTCCTAAATAATTGTTTTAATCCCGACTTATTCTCATGATTTCGGAAGATAGTTGTCATCGTCTGGTCCGGCTACTGGGGGCGGGGGTACTTTGTGCCAACCTCAGTATATTTTTTTGTAATTACTCCTCTAATCGTTTCTTCAAAATATATTGCTGCTCAAGATGTTTAGCTAAAGCACATATCTTACTTTATTCATGTTCAACGTATCCAGTGTCTCATAAAATTTGCTATTTTAAGTTGTTGGACACAAAGTACCTCCTCGTTGGTAGGACATGTGACTGACATTTAGTACTCTCTCTCCTCGATTGGAGTATAGCAGTGTCCCGCCTTTTCGGAATTTGAAGGTTAGTCTTATCCCGTGTACTGTTCATTTTGAGAGTTTCACTTTAGTGCGTCTAATAAATTTGCTATTTCAAGTTCGTGTACACAAAGCACCCCCTCGTTAGCAGGAGATGAGATTGACATTTAGAATTGCCACTACTAGATAGCAGCATAATAAATAGTTGTTAGTCTCACCCTGTGTACTGTTCACTTCAGTTCCTGTAGATTTTTGTGAGAATTTCTAACTAGTTTCTTGTTTAAGCCCCCTTGGTAGTCCGCATTACAAAAAGCAAGGTAGTGAGAGGGTTATACATACTTAATTGTCATCCTATGATTCGATGCCATTTACTTCTGTATCGTCACACTACATTCATCATGGAAGTGTTATATCAGTGTTTAGTGATCTAAGTGTTATAGTGTCAAATTTAATATTCTTTGGTGAAAAATGATTAGTACAAACCGATGGAAAGATTAAACCGTAAGTATACTAACATTATACTTGATTATTAACAACTTACGATTACTTCTTATATGTGAAACGAAACTAAGTGAAAACAATGACTTTTGAAGAGAGCAATCATCAC
>NW_027658097.1:0-13150 GCF_964235325.1 Thermobia domestica
GTTCCAAGTATATTATTGGAAGGTTTAAAATCCGAGCCATTGAACAAGCACCGATCTATGTCCAGTTACCAACGTACAAATATCGTACAAGACGCAATTGATGGTTGTAGTCAAGACCAGGCATTAGAGGGTAATAGAGACGATCACTCATGATTCTGAAGATACTGCTTTAGAAATAAGCTATACAATGTGAATTAGGGAGTGAAATATACCGGCTTGTAGAAGGAATCAGTGACGATGACTGTCCCTCAAGACATTGATCCATCGTTTAGTTTCTCTGTATCATGTGACAATGATGATGAAACGGGTGATGAGAGTTGTTCCGCGGACAGCTATGAGAATAAAAGAAATTTAACCGGTGAAGTGTTTTTCGTATTCTGGCAAACTTTACAGATGTTATTTCATTTTTGCCTCATATGTTACGCTCCTGTACATACATTGAAGCACAAAATTATATGGTCAGCGTTAAAAATTGCAACAAAACGTGAAAATGAACATACTTATGTTTGGAAATCGGAAGAATGATTAAAGAAAAGGTAGTTAGGTGTTGCAGCAATCTCGTCCGCCATCTATTTACATATTGGTTTCGATTATTTTTTTTAACGCTGAATTCATGCTTTATAGGATACGTTTTATAATATTATAAAAACGTTTGTACAGCCCACCATCAGATATTATTTTCTACATGCAGATGATATTTGTAAGTCTTTGTAATCAGTTCTGGAAAAAGGAAACCGCACTTACAACGTGCCACCGCACCTCTCACAAACGAAATGCTTGGCACTGTGTAGTATGTAAGCCTGCTCTCGCTCTTTGCCCACCTATGACGTCATCACAAAATCTTTCTGCCTCTGTTACTCGCTAACGACTGAACGTATCGCGATCAAACAAACACCATTCCTTTTAGAATTTTAAACTCTACAAATGGAAATAAATTGTAAAAAATGCATTTCTAAGTCGAACTGCTCCTTTAAGAGCTTCAAACTCTGGGATGGGTTTTATTTATATATAAAATAAGAAAGTTTCCTCTTCTGGAGGAAAGGGACGATTCCCCCGATCGCCCCTCTGGATCCGCCCTTGCACCAGTAAATAGGTCTCATTGAGTTAAACAAAGTGGCATGCTTCAGGATAAATCCTCATGCGTAGTTTATGGGAACATTCACAATAACTCATTTTAATTGGGTAAACAATTGTGTCATTTTTCGCCAGCAAAAGACAAAATATGCCACTTATTAAGATAAAACTGATACTAAATATATCCCTATCAAACGTCTCATTATGACACTAGCAATACGACAGGAGTCTGTAGGCCAACACTATGGTTAATGTGATCTTCCTCTTTCTCTCCGTGTTTTTCCTATTTAATGTGTGGTTGACGTTTCTGATGGGTCTTTTCCACAAAGCCCTGTTCCGGAATCCTTCACTTTATAAGGACATATGCTTATAAACATAATACGACAAGTAAATACGTATGAATAACTAGTAATCAGAAGAATAATTATATTAGCAGATTAACACAATCCTTTTCGAGGATAACTAGATTTTTACCTTTTTTTATTCTAAAAGAAGTCTCACCACATTACATTTCAATAATCGTTACTTCACACATATCTATTTATTATTTCTACCTAGCAACCTCAAGACATTTCTTTTTTTTTTTCTTTTCGCATAGCTGCTCAACTATGACGCCTCTGATCCTTTACATAAAACAGGTACAGATTGACAATGACAGGGGCGTACAGACAATGACAGTACAACGATACCGTTGTATATGTCGCCATGGACGGGAATTCCGCAGTAGCTTTACTACGAAGGAAAGAACCCTGGATTAATCATTACAGAACATTCATTTTTGGAATAGACCTCGTATTAAATAACGTTACATTGCCACGAATATTTACTTCTCATACCATATTACAATGTTATATTCTTTTATATTTACAATTATTCATATATCCATATATATATAAAAAGTCGATGGATCTATTCAATAGGGTTCTGCAAATTTACTAGTTAACTATTCCTTTCTGCAATATGCGAAAACATCCATGTACAATCGATATTGTTTACAAATAAAGATCATTATCATATTAAAGGGTAACAAAATCAGAAGGCAATATAGCATGCAAACATACTAGCGATCACCATTTAGTGCATTAGTAATTGAGGTTACGAAAATAGAATTAAATTATCTAAAGTTTGCAAATAACGCAGTAAATTAAAGGAACTTAAAATTCACGATCGATATCAGGAATTTTAACGGAATACAATCTGCCCTCTCTTGAGCATATAAAATAAATGAAGATAAACATAACATTGAAAGTCATTACAATGGGAAAATAAGATACAATAAACCGATTCACATATCCATAAAGCATGTTCATTTTTCCTCAACGCAGATTCAATCCATTTCACATCAATACAATCTATCCTAGGTCACGGTGTCTCATAACTTCCATTAGATCACATTGTATACCACATTCTTGGGTACTTTCTCGATATTGTGTAGGTGTGTGTTCTCTGGCACCAAAGTTATTTCTATTACGAAAGAAATTAGATCTATTGCCTACATTACTATTATTATTTGCACTATTCCAACGATTTTGGCTGGCCATAAAATTTCGTCTATTATTATAAAATCGAGTACCACTGTTTCTAGACTGAGTTTGAGTTCCATTGATGCTATTAGATCTCCTGTTAAATCGAGCACCATCTGTCTTTTCATTTCTCATATTTACATTTCTGATTGTTAGCTGATTTGGATTACTTTGGTTACGATTGTAGTTTCCTGGTCCACGATTGTTATTATTATTACTATTACAATTCAGTACCTGAAATTGGTTCTCAAAATGTTGGACTAGCATGATCAAATGGTTGAAACTAACGCATTGAGTTGATAATAAAACCTGCTGTAACTTGAACGGTAGTAAAATACGTATAGAAGCTATAATTCTGGATTCTGGCTGTAACGGATTTATATTTTTCAACTCGTTATATGTACTCACTACAAAGTCTGTTACGGATCTATCAATTCGGGAGTTATAAGGTCGATTTCTAATCACCGCGTCTCTATTTGCGAGCATAAAATCATTCTCATAATTTGCGAGTAAAGCTCTTTTGAAATCTGCATAATTGCTTATTCTATTACGTACGGCTTCGTACCAAGTGTAACACGGTGGAAGTAGAACATGGGGCAATAATTTCAGGTATTTAGATTGATCGATTCCCATTAGATTACACTCATCTTCAAAACGTTTTAAGAAAGAGCTGGCCGTCATTTCATTACATTTCCCACTGAATTTGGTCATCGCCTTGATTTCACTTACTTTAAAACAAACCTTAGACTCCCCAATATCTCGTTTCCGTTGCCGTTTAACATACCGTACTGCAGGCATTCGTGGATCCTGTCTCCTTTCATGTATGT
The DNA here is from genome assembly GCF_964235325.1 of Thermobia domestica. Taxonomy (NCBI): domain Eukaryota; kingdom Metazoa; phylum Arthropoda; class Insecta; order Zygentoma; family Lepismatidae; genus Thermobia; species Thermobia domestica. The sequence continues at coordinate 3,425 of NW_027658097.1, forward strand.
GCCTTCGTGATCTTACTCCGGCTGTTTCATTAGCATCTTGTACTATATTATCTTCAGACGAATAAACTGAAGGAGATGTAGAATCACACTCAATAATTGGGATTTCTCGTTGATGAAGAGTCTCCTCATTATTAGAAGGAACTGAGGCATTACTCCTGTTACTTAGCCTTTGTTGCATCGATCTGATTTCCTCCTGCATATCCTGTATCAAACAACTATGGTTGTGAATTTTAGATATATTATCCTTTATTTGAGTCGCTTGTTGTGTAGTAACAGACTCCAAAACTTCTATTTGTAGACTATGATTATTAATTTTAGAAGTCGTGTCTTTCATTTGTGATGCTTGTTGAGTTATAGCGGATTCCAAAACTTCTATAGATCTTTTCAAAGTATTGATATCTTGTGACGATTTATCAGCAAACTGTTGAAATTTTTCATCTAATTTCTCATCAATATCCTGAGAAATTTGCTGTATTTGTTGATTTGTATTTTGTTTAATTTCATCAACTTTTTGATTAACTTTCACAGCAACATCATTAATTTGTTGTATCAAGTTATCATCCCTCGATTGCATGGATTTACTTAGATTTTGAATCATCTCTAAGATCTGCTTAGTATTCACTGTTTCAGACATAGCTTCTTCTGAGTTACCAATTACGGACATATCTTCACTGTGTATATTAGTCATAGTTGATTGACGTATAATTTTTCTCCCACTACGCAAAAAGGTACATTCAATATTCATACGTCCCTTTTTATAAAAAAATAAGACCCTATCTTTACTCTACTTCAAGATTTGTACAGGGTCCCGGGTTTCGGCACCAAAAAGATATAAGGACATATGCTTATAAACATAATACGACAAGTAAATACGTATGAATAACTAGTAATCAGAAGAATAATTATATTAGCAGATTAACACAATCCTTTTCGAGGATAACTAGATTTTTACCTTTTTTTATTCTAAAAGAAGTCTCACCACATTACATTTCAATAATCGTTACTTCACACATATCTATTTATTATTTCTACCTAGCAACCTCAAGACATTTCTTTTTTTTTTTTTCTTTTCGCATAGCTGCTCAACTATGACGCCTCTGATCCTTTACATAAAACAGGTACAGATTGACAATGACAGGGGCGTACAGACAATGACAGTACAACGATACCGTTGTAACTTGTTAGATCTTTCTCTCTGAAATCATTCTTAACTATATCCATCTATTTCCTTCTTGGTGTCCCTCTACCTCTCTTCCCACCCAGTTCCATTGTCATCATTTTTCTGACGATATAGCTGTTTGTTCTCATTAGATGACCATATTACTGCAGTCTTCCTTCTGGGATCTTCTTAAATATCTCTACAACTTTGGTTGTTCCCTTTATTTCCTGACTTCTCACTCATGTTTCTTCTTGTCATCCCACACATCTAGCACAGCATTCTCATTTCAATAACATACGATTTTCCCCTCTACTTTCTTTATTGACCATGTTTCTGCTCGGTACATCATTGCTGCCCTAACAACTGATTTCCCATCAGTGATGCCAACCTGAAACTTAACAGGAATCCCATTTTGAGAGGCAAAAATGTCCATTTTGTTCTTGAATTTCTCACGTTACATAAAATTAGAAACACAAAATATGAAAAATGAAGCTACTCTATGACCCTAATTATCTTGATATATGAGTGATTTATAGATACGCTTCACTCTTCTACAATTAGGAATAGTTTAGGAACAAGAATTTTCCTTAATTGAAAGAAACAATTTAAAATATTTACCAAAGAACTACAATTTGTTGTCAGAATTTAGTGCTGCCATCACGTCTTTGAGTCATCATCTTCTGCTCAACATAATTATAATAGTAACAAACTTAATTCTCATCTGAAGAATCTCCAGTCATTTCATGTGAGACATTTCCAAAGTTAGTTGTTTCTCGTTCTCTTATTCACTTTTTTCCTTTGATTATGTTTTTTTTTTTTTTTTAACACAATCAACGTTCCTTGGTGCACCTTGTTCAATATCATTTCTGTACTAGCATGCATTTGTTCGGCAACAAAATTTGATAATTAAGGTTGATTTCATCTTTTTGAGGACTTAATTTACTTTTCGACCCCATATAATTTAGTTGGCGTTGGTTAATTATGAAAAATCCCATACATGCTGCTAATTTCGAGGAAAATTCCCATTATCTGTTTTTCAGAAATTAACGTCAAAAAATCTCACAAAATGGGATTTTTCTGACCCATGACATCACTGTTTGTAATTCATGCCTTATAACATAGCACGCCACCTTTCTTCGAAGTCCGCTATCCGTTTTGCATTGTGGGTGTGATTTCCACACCAAATAACCACTCTTGGCAAAAGATTAGCCTAAATACGCCTAAAAAATTTTCAGTCCATTCAATCGTTTCTCTCGTGGCCTTTCTTTCTTCATTTCCTTATCTGTTTAACTCGAGATATTCCGTTTTCTATCTACTAATTTTTCAGGCCTCTATCTTCGAAAGACTTCCTCCAGCTCTCTAATTTCCTTTCAACTTATTTTCTATTTGTATTGCATTTCACAATATCATCAGTAAACATCATATAACAGCCTAAAACTAACTTTAGATCTTATACTTTAATTTTAAATATATTTCAATTAATATTTTCAGACTTGTTAGTATTTTCTTGCAAATTAATAACCCAGCCACGATGACATCACTAACAGAGTTAGAAACTAAAGTGAAAATAAGTTGGGGTGTGGATTGGAAAATAAGTGTGGTGTATGTATAATGTTAATTGAGGATAGACGATCAATAACTACTATTTTGGACTATACACTAGCTATAGATCTGTATTTTGTATGATATGGAAGTTTTATGAGAGATTGTGACTTTGGGGAACGTACCATGTAAAGAACAATTTATGAGTGAAGTGTGGATGCAGAGCTTTCTTAAGAGAAAGGAGCACAAGTCTAGAAAAGTTACAGAATTCTCAGAATTTCTGCTACTAGTCAAGAACACTTAAAGGTTTCGAAAATATAGTGCCGTTCTGTAATAGTGTGGAATTTTTTTAATCATAATTCTTCGTCATCGCTTCTCTGCAGTATCAAACATGTTATTTCAAAAACGGTTTTCTACTGTTCCTTTAACTTGTTATTTGGAACAGACAGTAGTTGACGGAATAATGAAAACCAAAAATTATGTGGAAAGAAAGTTCTGTTAACTTTGATTCAATAGAGAAAGGAACGCAGATATTGTAAAATATTATACAAGACATTATTGGATGTGTACAGTAGTTTTTACAATAGTGGACATGCACTTTTATAATAGTTGAGGTCATAATGAAAGAAAAATTGTTATATTTGAACAAAAAACAGAAGAGGGAACGTAAATATTTTAAAATCTTCTTCAATACTTTTTTATATACTTTTACTCGAGATTTCTTCATAGTGTGTTGTTAAAAGACTAATATATTGTCCTTTATTGTCCTAACAAAACAAAATATGTTGCCAGTAAAATATTTTAGATTGATTGAGCCTCTGGTGTGATAAACACAGTATTTCATGTCACGCTACCCCCGAATTACGAAATCCTGGCTGAACGAACCAATATAAATGTTGCCAGTAAAATAGTTTGGGAGATCCATACTACTTCATGTCACGGACCCCTCCTTCCATTACGAAATTCTGGTTAAGTGCCTGTCTCAATTAATATTGAAATTGGAAAGGATTTCTACTATTTCCAGTTTCACGAGTTAAATTAGAGTGGAAATGGAATATAATCTCGAGGCGTGGCTTAATTAATTGCAGAAAAACCGGTTCTTGCTATCTGTTATTATTTTTACTCTATAATGATGAACGTTAAAACCGGAAATATTTATTTTGCTGAGAATTTCAATTTTAGTTAGAATTAAGGATAGAGATGAGAAATATTCTTAGGATGCTTCCTCGATTGCAAGAAACGCTTCTGGCTATCTGTTACCGTTTTCATTCTGTGACGATCAACGTTAAATCCAGAAATGGTTGATTTCTATCACTTCCGGTTTAAGAAATCCAGAAATGGTTGATTTCTACCACTTCCGGTTTTAGTAAAGAGTCAAGAATGAAGAAGAAAAACTATTCTTGCTACGCTTAATTGATTGTAAAAGCTACTTCTCGTTATTTGCTCCCATTTTTGCTCTATAGTCATCAACATAAAAATTGGAAATGATTTATTTTTATCATTTTCAGGTTCAATTGAGTCCACTACATCAATAAACTGAATTCCTACCTTATGACCCTCTGTATTCTGACCAAATTCGGTGGCGATTAATCAGAAGACTCGCTCTAGAAAACAATGTAAGTGTCACCTTGAAATTGTCTCACTTATTTTATGTTTTGAATACGTTTATGCCTTTGTTAAATCTTCCCCCAGCAGGATCCTGCCGCCTACAGTCGGATAAATTTGTCCATGCCGACCAGATGCCGCGGTCGGATTGCCGGTGCGGGACACCGACGTCTTTCCGCGCGATTTTTGACCGCGACGAATAGTTGCCTTGCCGAGCAGTCGACAAGCAGCTGGAAGTGAGCATTAAATGCGTTGGCGCCGCCGTCGAAAAGAAGCCGGCATAAGGAGTAGGTAGAGGGCGGGAAGAAGCCTTTCCGACTGTTTTGCCGACTCTGACTGTCGGCAACAGTCAGCAAAGAGTCGGCAAAGGGCATTTTATTTTACGATTTTCGACCGCTTGATGTCTCGGCAAAATGTCTGCAACCTTGAACAAGTAGATCGTAGTACCGCCGCGAACGGGTGCCGGCTGCCTCCGGCGGCCTGCCACCGTCAACAGCGGCAATCCCTCTTTCCGACCGCGACTTCCTGATGGAGTCATACTTGGTTATATGCTAGGTTGTAGTTCTAAGCAATAGTATTTATTTTATTTTTTTTTTATTTATTATTTTATTACAATTATTATTTTTTGACGCTTGGGCACAATTTACTATTTTTTGTCTCTACTGTTACAGTAACTTTTGTGTTTGACACTTAGGGTCAGGGTAGGATAGGGTCAGGTTAGCTTAGGTTTGCGGAAGTTTGGACCTATTTTGTAAAAATTAATAGAAGGTAATTTCTTGTCTCTGCATAAGGATACGAACTGGAGAGTCTGTGTATATCTGCAGCCACGTTCAGAATACAAATGCTCGTTTCTTTTCCACAATCTAATCATGCGATATCATTGCGCGAAATAGTTATCTCCGCTTGCCAAATAGTTCCAGTGACTCAGTGGTAGAGCGCTCATCTGTAGTGCGTGAGATCCCTGGTTCGATTCCCGTGTCCGTGGGTTTTCTCGCGATACTCCCGTTTCATCCCTGTTTCTCATTCCACCAATTCTTCCTTACTTTATACATCGTCTTCCTTACCCTAAAAGCTATATTCGAGGGACGTTAAACTAAAAGTCTTCTTTTCATTTTTCCACTCTCAATCTTCCTTATTCTTATATCCTAAAACCAGTGGCGGATCTAGCCCGGGGCCGGGGGGGCCTAGCCCCCTAGTTTTGAAAGTGACGAAAATAATTCAAGCTATTATATATTTTAGAAACTTTATAGTAAGCTCATGATATACCTATCATAGCCTGGATTCTGGCAGCCTCCCCCAGTTTTTACCTTCTAAATCCGCCACTGCCTAAAATACATAGAACTCCTTTTAAAAAAGATTACACACTTCTTTCTTTATATATATATATATATATATATATATATATATATATATATATATATATATATATATATATATATATATATATATATATATATATATATATATCCTGATACCGATGGAACGACCATACATTGGCGATTTGCATTCCATCAGGCGACCTGGTCGATCAGGCGACACTATATGGTCGTCCAGTGGGAAACCGTGTTAGATGGTCTCCTCTCACCACCACTAGTGCGTAGAAATCAACTTTGAAAATTGACGTTGGTGGTCCCAACGGTGCTGAGATAACTTTTTTTTGTATAACTGCAGTTCAGGGTTTCATCGGCAGGTGCGCGACAGTCGCGAGCGTATAGCTTGTCGATCGTATAGTTCTGTATACATCAAGGCGCGTTGGACCACCGGAAGTTCTCATTTCGCAGTTGGCAGCTGTGCTCAGCATTGGCTCGTGCATGCACTTTGTTCTGTTTGCAGATAGAGAGATTTCTTACGTTTTCGGAAGCTAGAAGAAACAACATAAATGAAGGAATCAAACAATGATTAAAAAGTAACTGAAACAAGAAAAAGTAACAATGTTTTTTGGATTGTACATAGAATACATGTGACTATCTACAAATAATTATTATAATACGCTGTTTCAACTATTATCATACATATTGATCGTGTGGGATGTCAAATACTTTTACAAGCAGTGTTGGGCGTCTTTGGGCCACCTTCACATAATGAAAGCCGAAAGTTACTGGCAGAAGTTTAAAAATGTTTTATATCCATTTATAAGAAAATTGTCAATCGTTTTATACTAGTTTCCTTAAATCTCGGATCCGTTTCCCGCAGAGCCGTAGCTAGAAGGGGTCGCGCGGGGCGGTCGTCCCAGGCGCTGATGGCTAGAAAGCGCCGAACGAGCAAACAGAAAAAAATGATTAAAAAAAAGTATTGACGCCCTGTTAAATCAATGTTGTTGTCGGTTTTGATACAATTTGATACAACTGTAACACTCCGATTTTGATAAAATTTTGCAGTTAGATACTACACATAAAATACACGAATACGTGCTTTTTAAAATAAAAATTCTGCGGAGAAACAATTATTGGGGACCAAAGCCCCTACCCAATATTTCGAAAGTTGACGCCCGAACGCAGTATGAAGTGGACCAAAGTGAATGAAATTGTGCATAGATATTGTACCTAATAGATGTAAAATGAGGGAATACTTGTTTCGTATTTTCCTGAAACAAAGAAATAAATGGGTCGGGCAAAGACCCTTCCAAATATTTGATTACGAAATATGAAAAGTGCTAATGAGTATACTTTCGAAGTGCCTAAATTACATATAGAATCACAACGAAAGTGTGTTAAGAAACAAAACACAAAAATAAGCTAACCCGTGTTTTGTAGTTTGTGCGGAAAAACTGAGTGGATGCCAAGGTCCTCTCCTAAAAAGGTACATAATAAAGCAGAAGCGCAGGAAGGAGTGGACCGAAGCGAATGGAATTATACATAGATCTTGTATATATAAAATAAGGCAATACGTGTTTCGCAAGTAGCTAGGGGGCGCTAACTTCAGTCTTTGAAATTGAACTTTTGAGGGCAGAAACACGAAACACTCGAAATTCACTGTATTGATTCCTACTTTTAGGTCATCTATCTATTGGTAAAATTTCACCATTTTCACACTAGTTTTTTTCTACCTATAGCGTATTTTATAGTATTTCGGGGTGCGCCTTTAACCCTTACAGTGTTTTTCCATAAATAAAAACACGTGTCGATTTATTTTCTGTTTACTGTTGATATGCAAATTTGAAGCAAATCAGTACGGGACACTTGGGAAACACGAATTGCTTTATTTTACATATACAATATCTACACACAATTTCATTCGCTTCGGTCCATTCCTTCTTGCGCTTCTGCTGTAATATTTACTTTCTTCAGAGGGGCCTTGGCCCCAACACTACATTTCCGCAGAAACTAAAAACACGTGTTTGCTTTTTTTTTTTTTTTTTGCCTATTGTCCCTACACAAAGCGATGTAGTAATTCACCTTATCCTTTAGGCACTTCTAATATATATTTATTCGCACTTTTGATATTTCGTAATCAAAGGTTTGGAATGGTCTGTGCCCCACCCACCTGTTTTATATTTTTTTTATTTTAAGAAAATACGAAATACGTATTCCTTCGATTTAATTCTACGGTATCTATGCATAATTTCATTTACTTCGGTCCACTTCTTCTTGCTTTCCGAGCGCCAACTTTCAAAATTTTGGGTTGGGGCTTCTGCACCCTAAAACCGTTTTTCCGTAAAAAGAAAATGCGTATTCATTTATTTCATGTGTAATATCTACCTGCCAAATTTTATCAAAATCGGAGTGTTACACTTGGGAAGTGTTACATGTTAGTACTTAAAGAAAGTTATTGCTGTATATGATTTTTAATGACGATGTTATATATAAGGTGCTAAGTAATGATTTATAATGTACTCAAGAGCGTTTTCAAAATCAGAAACGGTCAAAGTCTGAGTCTGAAATACGTTGATGGTGATGAGTTTGCTTACTTAATCATGCTTTTCTACCCAATGGGATTAATATTTCTGTGAGAATGAAGATACAAAAATGAAAAGAGTGAAGAGACACGAGAGGACATGCAAGTTGCTGTTTGCGCGGGAATATTAAAAGTGTAGGAAAACAAGAGGAATATTAACACTTTCGAACTACAAGCAGTTGTAAAAAAAGGAGTCAGCGAATTTCCTCTTTCTCTAAGACTGATCACTACCAGTGTATTTTTTTTTATTCCTTTGATAGGCTATATGAAATGCTTCCAATTTGAAGGAATTTGTTGGAATCATTTCTCCATCAACCACTTGTATCGCCAGGATATTTTCTTTTGTGCATACGTATCTAGTTTTGTGGTTTTTCTATCAGCATACATACCAAACGTACACACATATATAATATATATGTGTGTATGTCTGTTAGTGTATTTTTAATGTTAATTAATAATAAGCAGGGTTGGCAAAAACCATGGTTTTTATTGAAAAAAACAAAAAACCAGGTTTTTTGGTTTAAACCCGTTTTTTTGGTTTTAACCAGGTTTTTTTGGTTTAAATAATTTACTCTATGTATTTATATTAGATATGGACAGAAATGAGTTTGTTTCACCTTGGTGTTATTATGGAACAAGGTTATACTGGAAGGGGTCACATAAGCTTGAAGCGGAATCCAAGCTTCTTCTCGGCTTCATCCAAGAAAAATTGTCCATTTCGACACGAAACCGGGACTAATTGGTCACAAATACGATTGCCGACTCACTCAAGAAGGATTCCTGATAAAAATACGTTGTACTGATCTTTACACAGGCCTACTTGTTAATATAATTGTCAAGAGTCATTTCATAAGAAGAAAAAGATAAACAGTTACACAAGTAAAAACATTATACAATTATAAATAAATCGGGAAACTCCCACCTTAGCCATTGGAAAAATCCTGTTATTACTTTAAGTGTATTTGCATATAAAATTTTAAGGTCAACGTATCATAATCACTACGCTAAAACTGAGGTATTAAATTACAAATTTGGTATGTAGGTATCATTCAATAAAATTAAAACAGTCAAATCCAAGCTGATGTTGGAAAATACGTAGGCAGTTGATAAATTTTGCCAATTTCTATAAATATGTTTAAGCAACATTGGCTTCTTTATAAAGCAACAGGCATTCATTACAGTAGAAATATGTAATTTGGTTTCATTTCGTATGTTTAGGGTTAAAATCCTTATGAAATACCAAAGTTATCACGGAGAAGACTTTCGCTTAAAGGGACACCTCGAATCGCTACTTGGTTTACACTTGATGGGTTGTGGTTCGATCGAGAATTGAAGACGGGACCCCTTGATTAAAAGGTGAAAAGTACATAAACGTAATGCAGATGGTTTGATATGTGGAGACGTCACCATGAAGTTCACACGATTTAAAGCATTTTTCGTTCTTTTTTTGTTTGGTTTAAACCAATTGTATTTTTTTTTTTTTTAAACAGCTGGTTTAAACCACCTTGGTTTAAACCAGCCAACCC
>NW_027658098.1:0-13131 GCF_964235325.1 Thermobia domestica
CTGCTACCAGGTAGTGGTCGGTGTCGCAATCAGCCCCTCTAAACGACCGGACATCAATTATGCTAGATTGTTTTCTTCTATCTACTAAAACGTGATCAATTTGATTATGTGTTTTCCCATCTGGTGATGTCCAAGTGTATTTATGAATGTCGCGATGTGGGAATTTTGTACTCTTCACGATTAGGTTTTTGGATGTTGCAAAATTTACGAGTCTAACACCGTTGTCATTACTTTCCTTATGTAGACTTTCGTTCCCTATAATCGGTTTGAAAATATCCTCTCGTCCTACCTTCGCATTGAAATCCCCTAATAGAATTTTCATATGGTATCGCGGGAGTTGGTCAAATATCCGTTCCACTTCTTCGTAAAAACTGTCTTTTATATCGTCATCCTTATCTTCAGTTGGGGCATGTACATTTAAAACAATAATATCACACCACCGTCCCTTAAGAGTAATAAAAGAAAGTCTGTCAGTGACAAATTCAACCCGTTTAATTGCTGGTAATATACGTTTATGAACGAAAAACCCTGTCCCTAACTGGTGATTTTTGTTTCCTTCCCCGTAAAAGAACGTAAAATTTCCGGAATTCTCAGATCCATTTCCTTCCCACCTAACTTCCTGAACCCCTACTACGTTCATCCTGTATTTCTCTAACTCACTCGTTACGGATTTTAACGCTCCTGCCCTATAAAGACTCCCAATATTCCATGTTCCAAATCTCATGTCCATTTTCTTTTGCTGATGTCGTGCCAAGTTATCAGTCCTTGTCCGAGGCTTTTGTGAATATTTCTGAACAAGTGCTTTTTTTTTTTACAGGATGAAGTTGTTAGCCCTACCCAAGCCCCCAAGCTGGAGGACCACTCCTAGTCGACTGTCCGCGACTGCTTATTCAGTATATTCGCAGCTAACCTCTATATCTAGAGGCCTTCCCCTCGATCCGCAATCTGAGGACGCGCCATGCCGTGGTGACAGGAACCCACGTTACACGGAAGGGGTACTACTAAATATTTTTTTCAACAGCTAACAATTTTTCTTTTGCCCGTTTTTCGTAAGTGAAAAGAGATAATGAAATGTAACTTACCTCAATAATAGATTATGTTATTCTACACCCGAAAATACGAATCGGAAGAATTTTCAGTGTTGCCATCCATAGAAATTACAGTGTGACCAGAATTTGAATTACCCAAAAATCTAGGTTATGGCAGCGACTAGAAAAATGAACTCAACGGTAACGGATGACTTATCATGCTTTTGTGTTCCTTGTTAACTACTTTTTAAATAATATTTGTATTTATTTTGTAATAACTAACATAAATTATTACAGAATAAATAAGTGATATGTTCCTATGTGATATTAATGCTTTAATATATTTTATTATATGCGTTCTTTAAATGTCGTCAAGTATAGTAGTAGTCAATGACCTCACTGCAATTAGCTGACTAGATTCAGTGTCGCTAAATCTTAATGATGACTTCTTCCTTAGTAGAATCTATCGTTGTAATATTAAAATAATGTATTCACATAATACTACTCAGCCTCTATGATGCTAGTAAAATGACATCGAAGCGGTGATTTTATATATACCTAACTTTGTAGAGAACTAAACATGATATTCTTATTGTCTTTATATATGTATGTGTAAGATCTCTTTATATATTCCTATGTAACATTTCTGTATCATTTCTAATTGTACTTTGTTAGGTTAGGTGGTAGAGCAGCCTATGGTTAACCTCGCCTCATGAGTAAAGGCATTTTCAATTAAATTCAATTCAATTAATAATTACACGTTTAATAATTACGTAATTACATAAACTTGGTAATCGCACCAAGTAACAGAGATGCAGAAACACCATTATCAAAGAAAGCGACAGCACTGCATGTTACGTACTGCCAAGGGCGCCGATCCTGGGGGGCCAGGGAGTCCCGGGCCCCCAAAGCTCATGTGGGCCCCATGTATTTTTTGAATATGTATTTTTATATGTTTTTATTGTTATATGTATTGTGGTATGTATTTTTTTATGAATGGGCTCCCCAAAGTTACAGAGAAATCGGCGCCGTTGAGTACTGCTATAGATAGACCGTTGCTTTAGTCATGTTGTCCCCATTTTCAGCACTATATGATTAATTGTCATCATGGCCCGTCCCAAGTCTATACTGACAATAGAGAATAAGGGTGGAATCCCCGCTATGTCGTAGTTTTCTGTCCCTTTAAGACTGTGACAGCGTACTGGGCAGTAAGTACGCCAGAAATTTTTACTTGGGGGGGGTGTTCAAAATAAAAGGAGGGGTGTGCTCTCAGAATAGTGATATATTTTTTAAACAAACTCAAACAAGAAATCAGTATATTTTGTTACGCAACTATTGCAATACTACTACTACTACTATTACTACTACTACTACTACTACTACTACTACTACTACTACTACTATAATAATAATAATAATAATAATAATAATAATAATATCAGATCTTCGCATGGTAGGTTCAATAAAGTAAGTTCACACATTTGAGCATTTATTATTATTATTAAACTAAGTAATACAGTGAAACCTCTCAAAACGGACATCGGTGGAACGATTATTTGTCCGTAAATGAGAGTTGTCCCTAAAAGGAAGGGTTCTCTCTCATAACACCACACCACATATATTTATGGAATGGAAGAATAAGAAAGTTTGTCCTCGTATGAAGATGTCCACTATTGAGAGATGCCCGTTAAGAGAGGTTTCACTGTATTAGGAATTAACCACAATGATTTTACCCAGTAATTACATGTGAATTGATTACATACGAATTATTTTAATTATTTTGCAAAATTCTGCTATTATTTCAATTTATTCACCCCCAGCAAGTTTTAGTGGGTGATTTTTTTTTTAAATATTAATTGGGTAAAAATTCCCCAGTCCCATGCTGAAATCACATTCCTTTAGTAATTAAAACTGTACATAGTTCCAATTTCATTATTTTAATATTCTAACTCTGTCGTTAACGTTAATTGTTGTAATATTATTTGATCTCTTAATATCCGTTCCTGCCCCTTCCTGGCTACGTTATTGGCTCTGAATGTCTTTCATAAGAAAATTATTCATTGATTTAGTTGTTTTCCAGAAATCCAGTTTTCCAATTTACAAATATTTTGTATCTTTCTGTTTTGTCTTCTTTAATATACCCTAATTTTAATAATCCCAGGGCTCATAGTGGTTTGGTCTCTTGTATATAGAGTCTACTTGAAAAGTGACCAAAAACACATGAAAAAGTGACCAAAATCTCATCACGCCCCTTTTTTCCTTTATCAATTTCTCCGTCACTTCTCTCTTTGTTTGTTGTTTTGTTTCTTCTTTTTGAGCTTCCTCCTTTCTTAGGTTTTCAGAGTAGGCTTTGTAGTTACGGTAAGCAGACTTAGCAGATGTAAAAAGCTTCTGAGTAAGTGGAACCAGTTCTGGCCTATTTCCGAATTTCTTCATCCAAGACATTATATTTAACTTCGCATTAAGAGTTCTCAAAAAGTGAAATATTCAAATTCATCACCTACTCTTAAGAAGAACATACAAGAAGCATAACACAAGACGAACATGATGAACCACACAAACACACACACACACAACGTTGAGCGGAGCGTTAACTATTACGAGAGAAAACTAAAGGATTATTATGATAGAAGAAATAATAGACACAGAAGGGTTCTCAACCCCACCTTCAGAGCTTAAGCATCCACCAACCGTCCACTGTGCTTTAGAAAGAATAAATCTGAAGTGAGAATAAAGCTGACTGTTCCACATGTGGCAGCAAGTATTGAAGCTTTCAGCAGGGTAATGAGTAACAAGTTTCTGCCTTTTTCCATTTATATTTTTCTTAGAAAATTGCCAATGCAAAACATAAATCACACGAAAAAGTCACTTTACCTCTCAAAAAAGTAACTTTTAGTGACCAACTTGAAGAAAAGTAAATTTTAGTTAAAAAAGTGACTCGCTATGAGCCCTGATCCGCTCAATGAATTTACGTGAATAAAAATATACTTTACATAAAATTAAGCTAGCGCCTGTATAACTAGACTCAGTCTAAAATATATATAATTTTACTTCGATCGATCTCTTCATTTCTAAAAACGTTTTGACTACACCTTTCTAACGTCCGTCCGTTGGTACACCACTTGCAGAGTAGACTCGAAACCAGCCACAGAGCTTTGGGGGCTCATGAATGTATTAGGAGGGGCCAAATCATTAAAAATTCTCTTACAAATATCTAAATTGTGCATTTTGTATTGAGGTCTGGAGGGGACATGAAAAATTTAGGGAGGGCCAGGCCCTCCCTAGCCCTCCTCTGGTTGCGAGCCTGTTGCAGAGTAGCATTTAGCAACTAATTCTGGTATAGGCTTATTACTATATTGTCACATTTTTCCTTATTGAGGAGGAGGTAGGTGAATTACCGCTCAAGACGTTGCCAATTTCAGTCATCTGCATCTGTCCATCAATCTCCTTTCTCGGAAACGACCGCGGAACCCAGGAGGGTACGTATCAGCGGTCTGTCTTGTCAATTGTTTCGATCGAAACCGCCCGAAACAATGAGAACGAGGTCGCTTCGTATTTTGAAGTGAAATAAATAAATAAGAATATTGCCTTCCTTCCTAAACGCTAAACCTTTTTCAACTTGATGTAATAAATAACCTATATGATACTGATTGATACAATTGGATTTGGCGGAGTATTCCTTTTCCATCCAGGGGTGTGTGTAAAGAAATTTGGAGGGGTGTTAGGGGGTGTTTGGGGAGGTTTAGATTACTCCCTGGTACTGGGTGTAGGAGATTGGAACTCGAGAAGTGCGTGCCACTTCAGAACTCTCATTACGTAAAGTACAAAATATCGATGTCCTAATATGGGCAGAACACTCTACAACCTTTTCTCCTTATTTAATGTCTACATTGGCCATTTTTATGTGTGTCAAAGTTTTTCATATGTTTTTGCTACATTTTAGACAAATTCTCTTAGAAAATTGGTAAATGTGTTAATATAGTGCATTACACACGTATTTGTGACTTCTAAGGCTATGAATCCCTCCTCAACTCTTATTTCTTTTTTCGATGCCACTTGTTGATATCGAATTCTTCTAACCAAATTTTCAAATGTTAACTTCAAGATTTGGTTACTTCTCTTCTCAGATCTTGTTTTGTATCATATTTTATATATCTGGAGTCCCAAAATCAGCGAATTAGTCTTGGGATAAAAATTGGATCCTTGAAACGCGACAGATATTCCCGTATTACCCACAAAACCAGTGATTCTCGACCGATGTGTCATAACAGTTGTTTGTTGCGCAGTCCTGTAGGGTGTATCAAGAAATTTTAGAATTTTTGTCATGAAGCATTTCATACTTTGTTAAAATAAGTTTTGAGACAGACAATATCGTTCAACGCCCCCAGGGAGGGTGGATGAAGCAGGTCAAAACAAGTTTGTTGCTAATTAGAAATTCTATGTTTGTACACAAAATGAACAACAGAGTAATTTAAATATTCGGTAATAAGTAATAGAAATTTCAAACAGCCAGCACAAGGGTGTTGTACCGTCAATTGTCATGGTTCTCATATAATCTCAATGAATGAACAATTATTACAACAATTTATTTTTAATCTAACAAGCAATAATATGCATTTTCTTCCAAAATTGGAAAACAGCATTTTTAACACATCGAACTAAAAAAAAAAAAAAAACCTTCACAATGATTATTTTACTATCCATTATTATGTTTAATAAAGATTTTTCTTACACACGTATATATACAAAAGTATATTTATGCTCAAGGTCTTATCATATATAGTATATTATAATGTAAGATTACGAAACAGCAACTTTTTTTTTTATGAATCTATTACACTAGTTAACAAATTTAAACTTTTTGTTTGTTACATGAGAAAAATCACCTGATCTTAAAGGAACTTTTTGCGCTGAATTCGAATATGCACTCGGTTTCTCTCCATCACGTACAGTTTTCCCGTAACAGAGGGATTTTCGGGAAATTCCCTCAAAACTTTCCCTTTTTCAGATATTTTATTCCCCTAGCTCCTGTCCCCTTACATATAGTAACATAGAAATTATACCTAAGTATACTTTGATTTATATTTAATAAACCCTAAAAGTTTCGTAAAAATCGCTTTGTTTTTTCTAGAGAAATAAATATATTTGTATGTATACTGTGTGCACTGTTTATTGCACCTGATAGTAATGCTTTCAGATCTCCTGAGTTGGGGTAAAAACGATTTGCTTTATTACTACAAACACAGACATAAAAATGAATATTTACAATAGTCAACAACACATTTGTATTGCTCTCTGTAAATTAGAAACGTGTATAAAAATAGAATGTACTTCCAACGTATATTTTTTTTAAACGTACAGTATATGTATATCTTAATACATATATATACAATTCTCCAAGTTTTTTCGTTTTGTTCATGAAATGGTTATCAATATTTGTTATCAAATGTTATGTTATGTTATCAAACATAATTTGTGCGTCGTGCTACGTCACTTTACTTGCATGGGCCAAAGGGAAACGGAGGTTCATGAAATTTGCTGTACCAATGGTGTGAAGAGAACCCACCAACCATCTGGA
Source organism: Thermobia domestica (assembly GCF_964235325.1). Classification (NCBI taxonomy): domain Eukaryota; kingdom Metazoa; phylum Arthropoda; class Insecta; order Zygentoma; family Lepismatidae; genus Thermobia; species Thermobia domestica. The sequence goes on from NW_027658098.1 coordinate 6,607, forward strand.
TGATTGTTATTTTTGTCTCACAGTAGTTAAGGGACATTCTAAAAAAAACAAATACACAATAAGTTATCCCAACGTTAAATCCGCAATTAGACCTATTCCGCACGGGGATGAACTTCCACTTCCCGAGCCCCCTACCAACTGGGAAGAGATATGTCCAAAAGACTCTGATGATGATCATGACCTTGATGAACCATCGACATCAACATGTACATCCAAGGATCCAACGTTCATCCCTGACTGTGTTCGCGAGCCACATTTCATCCGGCAATGTGAACTTAATGATCTAGTCCGTGATTTGCACCTGACAAAACAAGAGGCGGAATTTCTGGGATCAAGGCTCCAGCAGTGGAACTTATTGGATGCAGAAACGAACATATCAGTGTACAGGAAAAGGCATGTTCAATTTTCAAGCTATTTCTCAATGCAAGATAATGTGTGCGTATGTACGGATATAAATGGGTTGATGGCGGAGCTAGGAATTCCTTACGTTCCAGAAGAATGGAGGTTATTTATCGACGCGTCAAAGGTCAGCCTTAAAGCTGGAGGACCACTCCTAGTCGACTGTCCGCGACTGCTTATTCAGTATATTCGCAGCTAACCTCTATATCTAGAGGCCTTCCCCTCGATCCGCAATCTGAGGACGCGCCATGCCGTGGTGACAGGAACCCACGTTACACGGAAGGGGTACTACTAAATATTTTTTTCAACAGCTAACAATTTTTCTTTTGCCCGTTTTTCGTAAGTGAAAAGAGATAATGAAATGTAACTTACCTCAATAATAGATTATGTTATTCTACACCCGAAAATACGAATCGGAAGAATTTTCAGTGTTGCCATCCATAGAAATTACAGTGTGACCAGAATTTGAATTACCCAAAAATCTAGGTTATGGCAGCGACTAGAAAAATGAACTCAACGGTAACGGATGACTTATCATGCTTTTGTGTTCCTTGTTAACTACTTTTTAAATAATATTTGTATTTATTTTGTAATAACTAACATAAATTATTACAGAATAAATAAGTGATATGTTCCTATGTGATATTAATGCTTTAATATATTTTATTATATGCGTTCTTTAAATGTCGTCAAGTATAGTAGTAGTCAATGACCTCACTGCAATTAGCTGACTAGATTCAGTGTCGCTAAATCTTAATGATGACTTCTTCCTTAGTAGAATCTATCGTTGTAATATTAAAATAATGTATTCACATAATACTACTCAGCCTCTATGATGCTAGTAAAATGACATCGAAGCGGTGATTTTATATATACCTAACTTTGTAGAGAACTAAACATGATATTCTTATTGTCTTTATATATGTATGTGTAAGATCTCTTTATATATTCCTATGTAACATTTCTGTATCATTTCTAATTGTACTTTGTTAGGTTAGGTGGTAGAGCAGCCTATGGTTAACCTCGCCTCATGAGTAAAGGCATTTTCAATTAAATTCAATTCAATTAATAATTACACGTTTAATAATTACGTAATTACATAAACTTGGTAATCGCACCAAGTAACAGAGATGCAGAAACACCATTATCAAAGAAAGCGACAGCACTGCATGTTACGTACTGCCAAGGGCGCCGATCCTGGGGGGCCAGGGAGTCCCGGGCCCCCAAAGCTCATGTGGGCCCCATGTATTTTTTGAATATGTATTTTTATATGTTTTTATTGTTATATGTATTGTGGTATGTATTTTTTTATGAATGGGCTCCCCAAAGTTACAGAGAAATCGGCGCCGTTGAGTACTGCTATAGATAGACCGTTGCTTTAGTCATGTTGTCCCCATTTTCAGCACTATATGATTAATTGTCATCATGGCCCGTCCCAAGTCTATACTGACAATAGAGAATAAGGGTGGAATCCCCGCTATGTCGTAGTTTTCTGTCCCTTTAAGACTGTGACAGCGTACTGGGCAGTAAGTACGCCAGAAATTTTTACTTGGGGGGGGGTGTTCAAAATAAAAGGAGGGGTGTGCTCTCAGAATAGTGATATATTTTTTAAACAAACTCAAACAAGAAATCAGTATATTTTGTTACGCAACTATTGCAATACTACTACTACTACTATTACTACTACTACTACTACTACTACTACTACTACTACTACTACTACTATAATAATAATAATAATAATAATAATAATAATATCAGATCTTCGCATGGTAGGTTCAATAAAGTAAGTTCACACATTTGAGCATTTATTATTATTATTAAACTAAGTAATACAGTGAAACCTCTCAAAACGGACATCGGTGGAACGATTATTTGTCCGTAAATGAGAGTTGTCCCTAAAAGGAAGGGTTCTCTCTCATAACACCACACCACATATATTTATGGAATGGAAGAATAAGAAAGTTTGTCCTCGTATGAAGATGTCCACTATTGAGAGATGCCCGTTAAGAGAGGTTTCACTGTATTAGGAATTAACCACAATGATTTTACCCAGTAATTACATGTGAATTGATTACATACGAATTATTTTAATTATTTTGCAAAATTCTGCTATTATTTCAATTTATTCACCCCCAGCAAGTTTTAGTGGGTGATTTTTTTTTTAAATATTAATTGGGTAAAAATTCCCCAGTCCCATGCTGAAATCACATTCCTTTAGTAATTAAAACTGTACATAGTTCCAATTTCATTATTTTAATATTCTAACTCTGTCGTTAACGTTAATTGTTGTAATATTATTTGATCTCTTAATATCCGTTCCTGCCCCTTCCTGGCTACGTTATTGGCTCTGAATGTCTTTCATAAGAAAATTATTCATTGATTTAGTTGTTTTCCAGAAATCCAGTTTTCCAATTTACAAATATTTTGTATCTTTCTGTTTTGTCTTCTTTAATATACCCTAATTTTAATAATCCCAGGGCTCATAGTGGTTTGGTCTCTTGTATATAGAGTCTACTTGAAAAGTGACCAAAAACACATGAAAAAGTGACCAAAATCTCATCACGCCCCTTTTTTCCTTTATCAATTTCTCCGTCACTTCTCTCTTTGTTTGTTGTTTTGTTTCTTCTTTTTGAGCTTCCTCCTTTCTTAGGTTTTCAGAGTAGGCTTTGTAGTTACGGTAAGCAGACTTAGCAGATGTAAAAAGCTTCTGAGTAAGTGGAACCAGTTCTGGCCTATTTCCGAATTTCTTCATCCAAGACATTATATTTAACTTCGCATTAAGAGTTCTCAAAAAGTGAAATATTCAAATTCATCACCTACTCTTAAGAAGAACATACAAGAAGCATAACACAAGACGAACATGATGAACCACACAAACACACACACACACAACGTTGAGCGGAGCGTTAACTATTACGAGAGAAAACTAAAGGATTATTATGATAGAAGAAATAATAGACACAGAAGGGTTCTCAACCCCACCTTCAGAGCTTAAGCATCCACCAACCGTCCACTGTGCTTTAGAAAGAATAAATCTGAAGTGAGAATAAAGCTGACTGTTCCACATGTGGCAGCAAGTATTGAAGCTTTCAGCAGGGTAATGAGTAACAAGTTTCTGCCTTTTTCCATTTATATTTTTCTTAGAAAATTGCCAATGCAAAACATAAATCACACGAAAAAGTCACTTTACCTCTCAAAAAAGTAACTTTTAGTGACCAACTTGAAGAAAAGTAAATTTTAGTTAAAAAAGTGACTCGCTATGAGCCCTGATCCGCTCAATGAATTTACGTGAATAAAAATATACTTTACATAAAATTAAGCTAGCGCCTGTATAACTAGACTCAGTCTAAAATATATATAATTTTACTTCGATCGATCTCTTCATTTCTAAAAACGTTTTGACTACACCTTTCTAACGTCCGTCCGTTGGTACACCACTTGCAGAGTAGACTCGAAACCAGCCACAGAGCTTTGGGGGCTCATGAATGTATTAGGAGGGGCCAAATCATTAAAAATTCTCTTACAAATATCTAAATTGTGCATTTTGTACTGAGGTTTGGAGGCCCTCCCTAGCCCTCCTCTGGTTGCGAGCCTGTTGCAGAGTAGCATTTAGCAACTAATTCTGGTATAGGCTTATTACTATATTGTCACATTTTTCCTTATTGAGGAGGAGGTAGGTGAATTACCGCTCAAGACGTTGCCAATTTCAGTCATCTGCATCTGTCCATCAATCTCCTTTCTCGGAAACGACCGCGGAACCCAGGAGGGTACGTATCAGCGGTCTGTCTTGTCAATTGTTTCGATCGAAACCGCCCGAAACAATGAGAACGAGGTCGCTTCGTATTTTGAAGTGAAATAAATAAATAAGAATATTGCCTTCCTTCCTAAACGCTAAACCTTTTTCAACTTGATGTAATAAATAACCTATATGATACTGATTGATACAATTGGATTTGGCGGAGTATTCCTTTTCCATCCAGGGGTGTGTGTAAAGAAATTTGGAGGGGTGTTAGGGGGTGTTTGGGGAGGTTTAGATTACTCCCTGGTACTGGGTGTAGGAGATTGGAACTCGAGAAGTGCGTGCCACTTCAGAACTCTCATTACGTAAAGTACAAAATATCGATGTCCTAATATGGGCAGAACACTCTACAACCTTTTCTCCTTATTTAATGTCTACATTGGCCATTTTTATGTGTGTCAAAGTTTTTCATATGTTTTTGCTACATTTTAGACAAATTCTCTTAGAAAATTGGTAAATGTGTTAATATAGTGCATTACACACGTATTTGTGACTTCTAAGGCTATGAATCCCTCCTCAACTCTTATTTCTTTTTTCGATGCCACTTGTTGATATCGAATTCTTCTAACCAAATTTTCAAATGTTAACTTCAAGATTTGGTTACTTCTCTTCTCAGATCTTGTTTTGTATCATATTTTATATATCTGGAGTCCCAAAATCAGCGAATTAGTCTTGGGATAAAAATTGGATCCTTGAAACGCGACAGATATTCCCGTATTACCCACAAAACCAGTGATTCTCGACCGATGTGTCATAACAGTTGTTTGTTGCGCAGTCCTGTAGGGTGTATCAAGAAATTTTAGAATTTTTGTCATGAAGCATTTCATACTTTGTTAAAATAAGTTTTGAGACAGACAATATCGTTCAACGCCCCCAGGGAGGGTGGATGAAGCAGGTCAAAACAAGTTTGTTGCTAATTAGAAATTCTATGTTTGTACACAAAATGAACAACAGAGTAATTTAAATATTCGGTAATAAGTAATAGAAATTTCAAACAGCCAGCACAAGGGTGTTGTACCGTCAATTGTCATGGTTCTCATATAATCTCAATGAATGAACAATTATTACAACAATTTATTTTTAATCTAACAAGCAATAATATGCATTTTCTTCCAAAATTGGAAAACAGCATTTTTAACACATCGAACTAAAAAAAAAAAAAAAACCTTCACAATGATTATTTTACTATCCATTATTATGTTTAATAAAGATTTTTCTTACACACGTATATATACAAAAGTATATTTATGCTCAAGGTCTTATCATATATAGTATATTATAATGTAAGATTACGAAACAGCAACTTTTTTTTTTTATGAATCTATTACACTAGTTAACAAATTTAAACTTTTTGTTTGTTACATGAGAAAAATCACCTGATCTTAAAGGAACTTTTTGCGCTGAATTCGAATATGCACTCGGTTTCTCTCCATCACGTACAGTTTTCCCGTAACAGAGGGATTTTCGGGAAATTCCCTCAAAACTTTCCCTTTTTCAGATATTTTATTCCCCTAGCTCCTGTCCCCTTACATATAGTAACATAGAAATTATACCTAAGTATACTTTGATTTATATTTAATAAACCCTAAAAGTTTCGTAAAAATCGCTTTGTTTTTTCTAGAGAAATAAATATATTTGTATGTATACTGTGTGCACTGTTTATTGCACCTGATAGTAATGCTTTCAGATCTCCTGAGTTGGGGTAAAAACGATTTGCTTTATTACTACAAACACAGACATAAAAATGAATATTTACAATAGTCAACAACACATTTGTATTGCTCTCTGTAAATTAGAAACGTGTATAAAAATAGAATGTACTTCCAACGTATATTTTTTTTAAACGTACAGTATATGTATATCTTAATACATATATATACAATTCTCCAAGTTTTTTCGTTTTGTTCATGAAATGGTTATCAATATTTGTTATCAAATGTTATGTTATGTTATCAAACATAATTTGTGCGTCGTGCTACGTCACTTTACTTGCATGGGCCAAAGGGAAACGGAGGTTCATGAAATTTGCTGTACCAATGGTGTGAAGAGAACCCACCAACCATCTGGATGATTGTTATTTTTGTCTCACAGTAGTTAAGGGACATTCTAAAAAAAACAAATACACAATAAGTTATCCCAACGTTAAATCCGCAATTAGACCTATTCCGCACGGGGATGAACTTCCACTTCCCGAGCCCCCTACCAACTGGGAAGAGATATGTCCAAAAGACTCTGATGATGATCATGACCTTGATGAACCATCGACATCAACATGTACATCCAAGGATCCAACGTTCATCCCTGACTGTGTTCGCGAGCCACAT
>NW_027658099.1:0-13130 GCF_964235325.1 Thermobia domestica
AATGAGTCTACTGACATTTTACAACGCCTACTTGTAAACATTTTATCTCCCACACAGCGCCTAGTGAAATTAAATCAAATGCCACTAATATAATTACCACTATACTTACTCCATACTGTATGCAGCTGGCTATCCAAGTAGTCATATAGAAAATTTACTGACTTTACTTAAGTAAAAGTTAATATTTTTGTGAAAGTAAGGGAAAAATAAGAAATTATATATTTCTAGTTATTTTCATTCAAAATAAATACTGTATTCAAAATTTGTTATCATAGAACGCATATGTTACGAAACGAAACTAATTAACCCACAAGAGTTTGTTCTGTGTTGCCATCTATGGACAGCCAAAGTAAATGCTGAAATTCTTCCTATATCTTGAACAAATACGATTTTGTAAAATTCCTTCCAAACAATCGACATTTGAGGAAAACTAATACCAGATTAGTAATTAGCACGTCAAAATCATTCGGAAAATGTAAAAACATTAAAATAAACAATTTCTTGTTGAGCAGTGATAATCAGTAATTTTCAGTTTGTAATAAACTTAATTTATTTCCATTTGAATATGCATTTTTACACTAGTTTAGTTCTTCTTTCATTCAAATCGTTTTCTCTTTTTGTTGAAGACGATTTTTTATTTGTTTAAATTTTTTGCTACAGTTACATTAAGTATAGAAATAAAAATATGTCTATCAAAATCTATTGTTTTTCCGCTCTAAAAAATTAAAATAACATTTTTCTTTATCACTTCTCTTTCCTACACACAGGTTGAGAAACCGCGCTCTAAACAAAACACTCCATCAAATGGATGAAAAGATATAAAATCTCACATTTCAAATATGTATTCCGTTCTGTCATTCATAAGACGCAGCCTGAAAAAATGACTTTATATTATAACCATTTCGTGTTCGAGGTGTCTGTTCGGGCGGACATTTATTTATAACCAATTCGTGTTTGTGTCGCTGTTTAGGCTGCCATTTATTTGTAACCAACTTGAGTTCGGTGTTCGTGGTTCTGTCCTTCGTGGTCCTGCCAATAAGTATTCTCCTGAGACCAGAAATTACCTGGATAGGACTATGAAGGACCTCTCCAAGAAGGGGTTACAAATTGTTTCCAAATCGCTCGTCGGTCTCAATGATGAGATGAGCATTAGGATGTCTCGTCTCGAAAACCTCACGGACGATCATACGGTCATCCAGACCATAACGCACACAAACATCACTCACTCATACAACGAAAACGCACTAGATTAAATAACACTATACTTATTTATTAGAATACTATTATATTTAAAAAAATAGCGGAGAGGAATGAACACAACACTTAACACAGAATATGTATAATAGTCTTCATCACTAAAATAACACTTTGCCTTTTTAATACACTGTAGCCCTTTATATATATGAGATTATGTCTGAAATTACGCTATAAATACTTTTCTCACACCATTGACGCACTTGGGGGATTAGTACTGGGGAAAGGATCGCCGGGGTAATCCCACGTAGTATCCTGGTTGCTACTCCAAACAGTCCTGAAGAGTCGACGTGAGTCTTCAGCGAAATAATTTCCGAAGTGGAATGCTGATGTTGGAGGGCGCGTTTATAACTTTTTGGCGCACAAGGTTTATGAACCTGGGATTTCACCAGTTGGGGCTAGCCGTAAGAAAACGTCCTTCACCGGCTAATAGCTTATGCCCCTTAACACAAAATCATACTTGATTCCCGACTCAACGTGCGTGGTTACGTCCCGGGCTAAACTCCCCGGGCTCAAAAGTTCTAGATACGAGCTGCAGTGGTCGACTGAAGAGTGTTGGCAGTTCATTGCAAAAACCACTCAGTTAAATCACCTGCATGCACATGCAAACAGAATACAGAAAAGGATTTATGTTAATTTTAGTCCACTGGTCACGATGCACGAAACATTCTGATAACTCGGGCGTGAGAAAGTACAGATAAGGAACTAAAAAAGCGATGTAGTTGGTGCCACTCTGGTGCTCGAAAACCTAGTCAGTAGTATTTCCATAAATGATTAAAGAAAGCACTTAATTCAGTTCCAAATAACTGCAGAATATATACTGTGCATATTAATAAGTCAGGGAGAAACACTGAAAAGGTTCGTAGCTCACTGAAATGTTCTCACCAAAAAGCAATGTTTTAAATATATATATGAAAACACAATGAAAGACTTCTTTGTCCAGTTGTGTGGGAGAGAAGCAATTCCAACCGAAGAAAGAACTTATATGTGTTGCAGAATAAAGTATAAATAGAGAAAATGACACTGTCTTTACGAAATACACAGAGCGTCCACAAAAAATACTTCTATAAGCTGGTAGCGGTTATAATATTACTAAATTATCTACACATAGTAAATCGGTGGTGCTTATTTAACACAAACACTGACCAGTGTTCCCAGCATGATCACCAGTATTCCTTGTTATTTCAACATTAAGGGTCCGGTATTGTAGTTACATGGATTAGTGGTCCTTGCATGACTACCACTTTAGCCTCTTATTTCAACACCAGAGGTCCGATGTTGCAATTAACACAGACAATTGATCCAAGCATGACTACCAGATTTCCTTGTTATTTCAACACTAAGGGTTCGATGTTAAAGTTAGCATAGGCCAATGATCCAAGCAGACTACTACTTTAGCGTGTTATTTTAACACTAATGGTCAGGTGTAATTGTTAACACAGACCAATGGTCCCAACATGAGTACCAATTTTCCATGTTGTTTCAACACCAAGTGTATGCTGTTAGCACAATTTAATTTCTGTTACGATTTGACACAGAGATGGTGTTGGACGCGGTGTTATCTAACTAAGTGAAAGAACGAAGGAGCGTGGATGCTGAAAAAACACGACGTTGATCTCTCGATACACTACGTGTTGCTATTAACAACTCAGCTAGCAGAATGAACAGAAGCCACTAATATGTACATTATGTAACGATTCCTTAAAATTAGGAAGATGAAACTCGGTATATAAACTGAGTCAGTGCACCGAGCGCAAGTGTCCTGAGCTCATAATCGTGTGAGATTTATACCATTAAGAAAGCGACAAGAGAAATTTATTATTTTTAAAATTTATTTTTCATGTTAGTTTCCAATTAAGCATATGAATAATACCAGGTGCACTAATAGATGCACAATAAGAAGTGCAATATTTTTCCTGCCGAAAAGGATATTTATCAAGGGTGGATAACTTAACGAAATGTGCAATATTTTCAATTGTAAACGAATTTGATACAGATCATGACACTATTGTTTGAGGTTCCACACAATCAGCAAGTAGAAAAAGTTGGATTAATGGCTACAGGAGTTACATCGGCTAATATCGCCGTTAAAACGTATGCCATTCTTTGAGTGTATGGAATAACCGAGAAGTTTCCCTGCATTAGATTGTGAAAAATAGATCTGCAATTGTAAACAATCAGGACTTTAGACAACAATCGAACCGGGACCCCAAGCACCAGAGGTGAACGCTCTACCACTGAGCCACCGCGTCCCCCCTTCCTTTTCAGATCCACTACCCATACACTGAGAAAAATTCGTTCTCCGGACAGCGGTATATTGTACAAATATACGAAATCCACTTGCTTACTACAGAAATCAGTAGGGAACAAACGTTATCCGTATGCTACATAGGCCCTGCCCTTAGATGTTACATCATGCCGTTGCACGATGTGGGATATCTAATAGTCTTCCTTATAATATACATATATGTATGTTACCTTCGTCAGCTATATGTTATATACGTCCATTTGCATGTGAGATCCTGATAGCCTATATTGTTTCATACGGAAAGTACGTACAGATGGAATTGGAATACTTATGCAGAAAGTATTATAAAACACGCGTTTTCAGTTATACGTTTGCTGCACGTTAAGTCCAAAAACTACAGGATAATACAAATGTAACATACAATTTTACGTATCACTCATTTTTTCTCGCTGTAGTTGTAACGGAAATTATCGAGAAAAATATTTTTTTAAGTTCAGGGGGAAGAGGGTTGAATTCACCGCTCATTCTTGAGTGATTTTAATTCCAAGCACTGGGGATTATGGAAAGAGTGAAAAAAAACATTATATTGTATCAAAACCGAATGAATTATAGAAAATTTACCATTGAACTCTAAAAGAAATGCACGGGGGCTAGGAGGGTAAACCCACTAATTTATTTCTTATTGCTTTTAACTCAGAGCAGAGGGAATAAAAATCGGGAAGCCTCAAATAAAAGTACGCCAAATTATCCCCAAATCGAATACTTTCTAACGAAAATTATCGTTGACCATACATATATTTTTTAAAAAAATTATGGAGAAAGGTAAACTTAAACTTCTATTCTTGGCAGATTTTAACCTAAAATTGAGGGTTATACAAGATGTCATAAAGAAAATATAGTATACACCAACTTTTGTCATAAAAATATTTTACATAGTTTAAATTGAAATATTGTTTTCCATGTACATGTGTAAACTTGCAACATGGGATTGAATTTATTCCCCCTTCCCCTCGCAGTATACTTTATGAATTTTAACCCTAAACAATAGCATTATTGCTGCAAGTGAAAGGAAGACACATAGCACGTAACCAGATTCCGCTAGTCTACCGTAGTCTTAACTTAGGAAGTTTTCCCATTGTCTCAAGATGCTGGGTAAACTGTAGCTCCTACTGAGAATTGAAACCAGGAGCTACGTGAGGTCTACTGAATTCAGATTCCCCGCCCTCACTAAACTTCGTAGGTCAACGAATGTTTGTGAACTTTCTTAACACAAGTATATTTGTTTCATATCGAAATGAATGATATGGCCTAAAAATTGTATTTTATATCTCCTGCACTATCATTTTTTTCTGAGAAATAGGAGGCACTAATTGACAATTACTTAGTCTTTTCAGATGTTGAATAACACACGTTAAATACTACAATATACGTACAAGACCCCCCAAAAATCTTTGGATCCATCAAAAAAAAAAAAAGATTGGACGCGTGCCTGGTGTGCTCTAAACATTCATTTATTTATGTAAAAATATTTTAAATACAGGCTTTAAGGCCAATTTACAACAGAATATTTTAACATCAATAGTGGAAAAAGGAAAGAAGAAAATCAGGCAGGATTTATGCTTAAAGATAACATCCCGACATTCACCTTGTGGAACCGCGAAAAAACTGGTGTAACTAGTCAGGGTAGCAAGCCACAAGCTTTGCACCTAGGATCTCCCTTTTGCGAAGGAAGAACGCTAACCACTAGCCTACGCTCGTTAGAATAATAATAATAATAATAATAATAATAATAATAATAATAATAATAATAATAATAATAATAATAATAATAATAATAATAATAATAACATATCTTTACTCAATATAGTGAACCAATTGGGGATCTGCCTGAATTAAGAATCAGCAAACTCCTCTACCCCGTGGCCATGCATCACGCAATTTTCTAGCTATTTTGTGGGCTGTATAGAACTGTAAAGTTTTGTTTTAGTAATAATAATAATAATATGATTTTCACAGGCTTGCGCCCCCATTCATGGAACAGGTCTCACATCAAATAATCCTACTCTTGTTGTGGACAGCGAAGAGCGCTATGAAAACAAAGCAAGATGAAGAATGAAAGACATTGTCTATTTTCCCTCCCCTTTGCTACTTTTGGCTCACTCTATGCTTCCCCCTGACCCTGCTGCCCCTTCCACGGTTCCACCTGCGTTGTGACTGACTTTCTCCTGTGATATTCACAGAAATCGATCAAGTTCTTTTTTTTCCCTACTGCTTTAGATTTGCAATAACAACATATGAAAGTGAAATTTCTTTCTGTTTCACCACCTGAAGAACGAAGTTCAATGTGACCCTCTGAAGAACAATACAATTGATACCATGCCCGAGGAACTCTCCAAAGATCTGATAAGATCTGTAACTGATGAACACAATACCTTTACCAAACCGGTCTGATCAACTGTGTTACTCATGTGGCAAATAGTCTTTGTAACGAAATAGCTTCTGTTCCGCACACTTTCGTTCCATTAGATACCCGCATAGGAAAGAATCTCATTCTGGTGGTACAAAAGCTGGATGTTTTGCCCAGAAGAGTGATAAAGCATACCAGAAACAGATTTGTTCCTTCAATTAGTTACGGTACAAAAACGTTACATGCTTGAATAACGTTACTGCCTCATAACGAAAATGTGTGTTATGTCTTGTACCCACCGAAATTAAATAACCAATAATTTAGCTATTTTCGTTACGTTACAGTTGCGTTAAGTTATCCACCCCTGATATTTATGTACTTAAAATAAACATTGGAAAATAAATTTATTTTGCGTTCAGTGGCATAAAATCTCCGAAGTTGTGTATTATGGAATTTCGAGGATTGGAGGCAGAAATGAAATACACTTGAGTACAATTAAAAAGTTTATCTCTAGAAAGAGTTTATTTTTGTTGTTCATCTCTTGATTGGTTCTCCTTGTTCTTTGGTACCAATGAGATACGGAGGGGGTGTGGCCTTTTACTTTTCAAGAATTTTAGTATCTACTTTCAACCGAGTTTGTACAGTACATGTCTGATGACAGTAGTGAGATGAGTGAAGTGAAAGAAATGACTAGTAAATTTGAAATTGTACAGATTGATAAAGGAAGGCCATCTTTAATATGAAATGGTTATCGTTACCAAGTTGAACACCGTAAGGATGACATTACATTTTGGCGTTGTGTATTGGAAAAGAAGCAAAAATATTGTGGGAAGGTGAGAACTCAAAGTGACAGAATTATATGCGAAAAACGGCACACCTGTGTTCCTGACGTCGCTGCTAATGAACTGGGAGGAATAGTGACAAAGTGTCGGAAAAGATTCCAAGATGAACTGATGACCGGTGTGAAAGATATATAGGGTGTTTAATAAGTAATGGTCATAAATTAAACCGTAGATAGTACATGCCAAAACTAACAAAAATGTCTTAGTAAACATGTGTCCGCAAACGCTTCGTAACGGAGATAGGGGCTGTCGAAAGTGTGGGAAAATGAAGTTTAGAGACGAATATCTCTAAAAGTATGAATCGGACAGAGGGCGGTCCAATGAATGACTATCGAAGTCAGACATGCGCTATGCAGAAATGCATGGTTGATAACTCTGCAATGCACGCGCAAGGGATTCCCCAAAGAAACGGAGGGATTCCCGGATAATTGTCCAAGGAAAGGGGGCTCGAGATGAACATTGAGGGTGAGTCTATCCACCAGTAATTCATACGTACCAGGTCGAAAGCTCAAAAAGGTACAAAATGGCGCACAATGTTTACGTGCCGTGTGTGGTTGCATAGCCAACAGGAAATGAGAGAGGCAATCGAAGAAAGGTGGTGGTGCATGTTCTGAACTACTTCAGAGCACATTCCTAAGACGAATGCACATGTACAGAGTAGTCCTTTACTGTACCAATACCAAGATAAAACAAACGATGCGCGAAAATGAATGGAATGGCCGAAAGGAACACTGGTAGAACATGCAAGCCAGCTGGAAATACTGAATCGGGGTTGCAACAGACGTTGAGCTCACCTTGGGTGCATGATGTTACGGGTTCAAATCCGCTGAAGTGCCCACTGAATGCGGTGGTTCTGATCTCAGATTTTCCAAATCGTAGGTCCCGTCCTTCGAAGCTCCTAAGCTCGTTTAAAACAACAATAACTCAATCAATCGAGCGCCTGTAGGTTGCTCATTAGTTGGTTCATCCATTGTACGTATACGTTAAGAAAAAATAACTGTGAACGCAGGTCTGTCAATCAGCTGGTAAACCAGGAAATATGGAATGGAAGAACACTACATTGTTTCGATTACAAACGTGAATTGGAAACACGCTTGCCTTTCCACGTTTGTTTGTTATGTTGCCTGAAGGGTTCTGCTACAGGTCTACATGCTTTCGTCGTAACGAAGTAGTCGCTTGGGAGAATGATTCAGAGTGTAGAGGTTCGTTGTCTTCACTTGTCTTTCTCGCCTACAGTGAATGTAGTAGTTCTGTGTGTTGAAGAGGTGTCAAACGCGCGTGCCTTTACAGTGTTGTGGATGTACTTACTTCATCGTATTGCGGGGAACAGTGCAATAGTTTCAGTAATGTTGCAAAGCCACGGGGATACTATTGTGCAGTGTTAATTAGTGCTATTAGTGTGTTGCTAAATTATTGTTTACCTTGCCATTGATACAATGTACAGTAATATTGAGTATGCTGACATGCACTTTATGTACGGCAAAGCAAACGGGAATGCGGTAGAGGCCGTTAGATTATATCGCGAGACTTTCCCTACGAGACAGCAACCAGACCGAAGAACATTCCTCAGAATACATTAGCGGCTACGGGAACATGGGAGCTTTACACATTGTTCCAGGCCGGGAAGGCCAAGGACAGTACCTACCCCTGAATTAGAAGAACGCGTACTACAGGAAGTGGACGAAAACCCAGGAACGAGCACAAGACGTGACTTGCCGAACGCGTATCCAATGCTCTCGTATGGCACATTCTCCATGAACAGCAGTTGTACCCATAACATCTGCAACGTGTCCAACCTCTGCCCTCCCACAGACTTTCCGACGAGAATGCAGTTTTGTCAGTGGCTTAGCAGATAAATTACTTTCAATCCTCATTTCACTGATGACGTCCTATTTACTGATGAAGCACAATTCACCCGGAATGGCATTGTTAATTTTCACAATTGTTATGTATGGGCCCCTAAGAATCCAAATGCAATAGTGGAGTTAGGACATCAGCGTAGGTTTTCCTTAAATGTGTGGGTAGGACTCGTAGGTGATCAGCTCGTAAGACCATTCTTTCTTTCTAATGCATTAACTGCAGTCTCATATTTGGAATTTTTTTATCAAAACGGTTTGCCGCTTCTACTCGAAGATATACCTCTCGATAGGCGTCAGCGACTGTGGTTTATGCATGATGGAGCGCCAGTACATCTCCTTAATCGTGTCAGAGAACATTTACATGCCTAATTCGGACGAAAGTGGATAGGACGTGGGGTTCCTATTGCTAGGCCACCGCGCTCCCCTGACTTAAATCCTTTAGATTTCTTTCTCTGGGGCCATGTGAAATCGCAAGCTTATTTTACCCCTGTTGCAACATTAGAAGACCTTCGAGAAAGGGTGGAACAATGGTGCGGACATATTCAACAGGATGCCGACATGTTATCACGAGTAAGTGGATCTTTGCGAAAACGGGTACGAGCATGCATTCGCATGAATGGACGACACTTCCAACATTTACTTTAATGATAGAGGTACGTTAATTTCTCATGCATCTCTTCTGTGGTTACACATCTGGGTATTTACTGTTTACCTTATGATTAATGCTGTACACATTACCAACATGACGATTTCTGTTTGTTGATACGGAGAAACACGAAAGGTCCATCATTTTTTGCTTGTTGTAATACACTTACGCGTTCAACATGCGGAATGTTTCAGACTTGCCTCCCACATACCTGTACTCGAATGTTGTCATGCTTTTCCCATTGAAATCCAGTTTGCGGATATTCGTTACGTTAACTGCTTAGCACATAATGCTTCATCAGTGCCTTGCATACCGTTTGATTTACCTAAGTGCTGCCACATTTGTACGTATGCATTAGTTGTCGGAATTCTTCCTGGAGCAATTTTGAACGTACATCACCACACTTCGATTACCTCTCTCATTTCCTGCTGGTTATGCAACCACACACGGCACGTAAACATTGTCCGCCATTTTGTATCTTTTCGAGCTTTCGACCTGGTACCACGACTTATGAATTACTGGTGGATAGACTCGCCCTCGATGTTCATCTCGAGCCCTCTTTCCTTAGACAATTTTCCGGGAATCCCTGCGTTTCTTTGGGAAATCCCTTGCGCGCGCATTGCAGAGTTATCAACCATGCATTTCTGAATAGCGCATGTCTGACTTCGATAGTCATTCATTGGACCGCCCTCTGTCCGATTCATACTTTTAGAGATATTCGTCTCTAAACTTCATTTTCCCACACTTTCGACAGCCCCTATCTCCGTTACGAAGCGTTTGCGGACACATGTTTACTAAGACATTTTTGTTAGTTTTGGCATGTACTATCTACGGTTTAATTTATGACCATTACTTATTAAACACCCTGTATTTCATGATGAATTGAATCAGGCGTATGCACGCGGTTATGAACTAATCACCAATGTTCCATCGTACGACAACATAAAATCAGGTATGCAACTATAATCTATAATATGTATACTATTTTATTAGCATTTGTTGATTCAAGATCACATAGCTACGTCCATATAGTTAAGTCTGTATGAACTAGCATTTGGGTCCTCCATATATATTACTGGATTCTGTTTACAGTGCATAATTGTGTGTGTTTATAATGAATATAATGTATTTTCAAAGTTCTTACGATAGAATACAAAATTATGGGTCTTTCTGGGCAATTTTATACTAAGTAGCTTGTGGTATTTTGTTATTGGTCATACACCATCGAGGGTAGTGGGTTCGACTTCCATGGCAATTGTATACAAAAGAAAGCTCATGTCATAATTTCACTTTATTTCAGGGCTTCTCAAAATAAGAAAGAATGCTCTTGGGACATGTCAAGATCACCTACAGCCTCGGAGGTAGTTTTTCCTGACAATCAAAGCACTTTCTTTCAGATTGATGACATCGAAAAAGGACAAAGAATTTCAGTATTTTCAACCAGTGAGCTGAAATCCAAATTGGAATCTGGAACGACGTTTTCTGTGATGGTACATTTAAAAGTTGTCCGAAGCAATTTAAGCAGCTCTACACTATTCATGTGGATATCGGCAGCACAGGTGAAAACACTTGTGTTGTGCCAGTGGTCTTTGAACTATTACCGGATAAGACAGAGTATATATTTGCGCTTATTCGCACTTCTGAAAAAATGGGCGTCAGCGTGGACCACAGAGGTGATAAAAGTGGATTACGAATCTGCGGCAATCAGTTCTCTTAAAAGAAGTTTCCCTTCGGCAGTGATATCTGGTTGCAGTTTTCATTTTACTCAAAGTTTATGGTGAAAAATGCAGAAACTAGGACTTGCAAGTCTTCATAATGACAACGAAGATAAAATTAAAATGTGTGCCTTCATATTAAAATGTGTGCTGCATTATCTTACCTACCAGAAGATAGAGTAGTCGATGGCTGGTTGTGCATAATGGAAACTTAGCCGGAATATGACAAGCTTCAACATTTTCTTTACTATTTTGTCTCACAGTGGTTGGATAATGACAGATTGCCAATTTGCTTATGGAGTGTCTATAATTACATAATCAAAGATTATAATCTATAATTATAATCAACGACATCGGACCAATAAACCAGTTGAAGCATGGAACAGGATGTTCAACAGTGCAAACAAGATCCTCAAACGTTTTTACATTAATGCAAATGTTTACAGAAGAGGCTCACCGTACTGAATTCTTCCTGAGACGCCAAAAGATAGGAGAACCACTACCCAAAAGGAAGAGATAATACCTCACTGTAAACAACAGAGTGAGAACATTACTTGAGCGGTTAAATATGGATGCAGATTTGGGGAAATGTCTGCGGTGCTTAGCATACATACTAAAGTTCGATTGAAAGTTTGGGACAATATATCGGCAATTGCTTTGTACAGACTCTAACTACTATCAACATATCGTATGTCAACGAAAAATTTTTGGAGCTAGTAATTTTCTTATATGTATATATACTGTATATTCATTACAATCTGCACGATCTTATATACTGTACATTTATAGTCATTTAGGGAGACAAATCATCTGATGAAATGATGCAAAGAATGGAGATGATGCCGTATACAAGACAAAGGTTCTTTAAGGGTCACCTTATGCATCCTCTTGCATTGTTTGTTTAATATATGACAAAACATGACTTCAGGATGTAAACTGTATCACCTTTTACATACCACTAGTCTTAAATAAACTGATAATACATTGATCTGTCTCTCTTTGACTTAATATATCTCATCTGACATAGGAGTTAGTGCAAAATGGTGGAAATAAAGACTAGTAAAATATTATTATAGTGAAAATATCTGGTTATGATGGCTATTTTTAAAATCTGATAAAATGTGTCCGTAACACGTTAACACGTCCGTTTGTCATGTGTATACTTTAAAATTTAGTTTCGGTAATATTGATCGTGATTTATTTCTTATAATTTAAAATTAGATGATTTTTTGTGAGTATAAGTAAGTTTTTAGGAGATTATTATTATTATTATTATTATTATTATTATTATTATTATTATTATTATTATTATTATTATTATTATTGTGTTATGCAAGGTGCTCTCTCCAAGGTCAACTTGTTTCCTTGCTTGCGCTCAGGAAACACCAGATGTCTGCTCTTGCGCTCAGGACATGATGCGCTTAGGACACTTGCGCTCAGTGCACGACCCCGTATAAACTCCTCATTTAAAATAGGGGAAGACATATCTCAGCGTTTTTTAAAATATCAATTTTAAGTAATTTGTTTAATATAGAATTGTCGTTTGAACTTGGATATCATGTCATAGAATTGGCTTTCATCCTGAAAGACTTATTTCATCTCTAAGTGGATATACTTTATTGATTTCAACTGAAGATGAATTCAATCTATGTCTCAACCTTGTCAATCACTTCCCCTTCAATGATTTACCTGAAAAGAAAAACAGAAAACAAACAAAGAAAGAGTTGTTCTAACGAGTCCAGAATTTGCATTGTCGCACCTTCCAGGTGATTACACGAAATATATATATATATAATATATATATATATATATATATATATATATATATATATATATATATATATATATATATATATATATATATTTGAACCGACATTCCGGTGCAAAATGTGTGGGACAGCTATCGGAAAGCCTCCCCACGGGGACAGGTCCTCCCTAAAAATAGTCGTGCTCGCTAAACCAAAGATGAACACAAATTGCTTCATATGTTTTATATCATGTTTATTACTTTAGAAATATCGTTCAGCGATATCGATGGTAGTTTTTGTTATTTCGAGGCTCAAATAGAGCAAACATGAAGTAACGGAGGAGTGGGAAAGTAGGGGATAGACGTACATAGCGTCCTTTGTTATGCAAATTAGGGTGAGTCTTGGCAATAG
>NW_027658100.1:0-13110 GCF_964235325.1 Thermobia domestica
GTAACACCACATACAGAACAAATACCTTTCTTTAGATATCTTCCATTCTTTGTTTGTTCAATTCTAATGGTATTTTTCTTCGTATCTGTCACTTTCTTACACTTAACACAATACATCCTGTTTATTATATAGAAAATCAATAACTATCGCTGTTTAATATTATGCTATCAACATTCTCACCATCATCATCACTATCTTCGTCTTCTCTTTCTACATGCATAAGAAGCAATAGTAATTTACCATGTTTCAGATCAGAACCTTTAGATGGTCTAATTGCCAAATTATCATTTGTATTAAAGTGCAATGGAAAAGTTTCAACTAGAGAATCATTTAAATATAGATCTATATAATACGTATTGTAAGATGACTCTATATGCATTAACCTACCTTTATAAAGAAATTTGTATGTGATAGATAGATTATGTATTAAAAAGAACGGAGTTTCAACATTTTCTGATATCAATCGACTATGAAGCTCTATAACATAACTCCGTTTGATGAAGTTAAGCTCTTCTTTCAACATAGCAATATCTTTTCTCATAACTGCATTATCTAACTCTGGTGTCATTTTAACATTACCAAAGATATCCATATTTATTATATAGCAAACGTCTTTAGGAAAGCTCTCTTTCTATGTACATTACAACAAACAATAATTGTCCTTCTTCCATAGCAGAATTTTTATTTGGTTTAATCGTAATTATATCGTTCTTCTTAAAGTCAAAAGGTATCTCTTTAACCAAAGTATCACCCAAATATATATCTAGAAAGTATTTATCCAAACTTAAGTCCATGTGCATTATTTTTCCATTATAGAGAAATTTGTAACCATTAGAGAGATTAAATATTCTAAAGATTGGCTCCTTAACGTTTTTAGCTCTTAATCGGTATAGTAGAGGCATGGTTTCTTTCTGCATAACCAGTTTAGTAGTATCCATCCTAATCTTTTGAAAATCTTCTTTCTTTATGTATGTGTCTTGTAACGTTTCTAATGCATCTTCAAATCGTTTTCTATCGTTCTCTAATTGGGCTTCTAATGCATCTTCAAATCGTTTTCTATCGTTCTCTAATTGGGCTTCTATTGATCTAAGTTGACTTACGCTAGCAATATCATTTAAATTCTCCAACAATTTTAATTTTTCTTCACTAATATCAGCATCGCCTTTTCTATCTTTAACATTACCAAATATATCCATACTCATTTATTATACAGAAAATGTCCATCCTAATTTTTCAAAACATTTCTTTAACATCTCTATTTGTCTAGGTGAGCGTTTAAAATCAATATCAACATGAACATCGTGCTTTCTCAATAGATAGTGCAATACACATTTCAAGTTAATAAACAATGCTCTTTCCGGATACAGCTCCCTAAAGACCTCGTGTAAGTTTTCAAAGTCGTCTATAAGTGTTTCTTCCATATGTCGTAAGTTTAATGGTTTTTGATCGGTAAGGTGATAGTGTATTAAATAGACATCATCATAATATTTTGTGTATTTGTTTTTCTTTAGTACTTCTAGAACATCTTTTGTTGATATTAAATCTCTTGGTATATCTCTAAGTTCATCATTTAACACCTTGAGCACCTCTTCGGGAATAATTCTATCCTGTAAAGCTTGCAAACGAGATAGCTGTAACTTAAATCTTTTTATAGTATCATACCATGATTTTCGTACGCAAGCAGCTTTCGTTTCTTCACAAGTACTGTAAACCCAACCACTCTCTACAGAACAATCGTCACAAATGTAACTACTCATACCTTTTGTTAATGACTTACTACCACAATAACTGCATTGTAATGGCCTAGACCTATAACTCGACAACAAGTCCTTTAAGGTAATTATTGGACGTAACTTTCTCAACTCTTCTTCCGTGTACAAAACTTTTGGTATTAACCTTTTCCATAGATCAATAACATTGTATACGTTATTTTTATCGTTTAAGTCTATCTCGCTAACATCCTGAAAATACTGATAAATATTATATCTATCTAGCTCATCTAGTTCATCCTCATGCTTCTCAAAATAATCTAAAAATCTATTGTGTATAGCTTCCATATTTATCTTAAAGCAAAACTTTTATGGATACAAAACCATAAAAGCACTTAATCATTTTTAATCATATACATAACGTTACTAAAAGAATACCCTTGATTTAGAAGATTTAAAACCTTAACACAAAGATGACCACATATAACTGTGTTAAAGTCTTGTATTCGTTCGTCATTGTAAAGTAAGTTTTCAGTACCAAGATATTGTACCAGTTGTTTAGGAGGCACAGCACCATAAGAATCGAACACGTACTTTATGTTGTTATCTTTCCAATAGCATATCCAATGAGTACCAGTGTTTTTTGATTTATCAAGGTTAACTACGCCGCACTCATGTACATAAGGTTTTTGTGGAAGTTCATCGCTCATAAATACACCTCTAAATCGTTTTATCTTTAGTTCTTTAGCCAACCTCTCTATATCGAAGTTGGTCAATGGTTTTAGTTTTTTGACTTCTTTGGTTTACCTGCTCCCTGCTTTTCTTCCATAGCCATATTGTGCCTTTTTTGTTCTTCAAGTTCTTGTTTATTCTTCTTAGCATCCAGTACAGTTTTAGTAATCGCTGCTGCACCACCTGCTAATGAGCCAACTGCTCCTAAAGCTGCTAGAATGGCTGGAATTGTAAAGATAAAACCGCCAATATGCTCTTTCTTAATCTTTTTCATTTGTGCAGTAGTTAAAGTTAAATCCATTCCTTTACCTTCTTTAATTTTCTTGGCTTTATCGTTAAGTTGTTTCTTTGTTAATACATGATCAATATTTAAATCCTTTAGTTCGTTATAAGGAACACTAAACATACAACCTTTAATAGAACACATCTTCCTATTTATCTAAGAGAAAATCTTGGTTTGCAAAAGTACAGTTGTTGTTGCTCCACCAAAATCAATTAAGGAATCATTCTCATCTGTTATCCTTATCTCAAAATTATCAACCTTGTCTTTGGATACAGGGAAAAATAATGGATCTGTTTTGAATGATGCTATAATTCCTGTTTCTCTATGTGTGTATTCTGTATCTTTAACAAACATGCCATCTGCTATATTGCAGTGAACATTTATAGTATCAAACGGATGAAACTTTGGCAACTTACTTCCAATATGTGTTTTATTCTTTTCTAAAACTTCATAAAACTCAAATCCAAGAACAGTACCTAAGTTTCCCATCTTAATATCAATATCACCTGTTTCTATTTTTACTCTATTTGTTATATGATCCTCTTTTAACGTTATGTTTATGGAGCGAGATTTTAAATACTCATTAAGACTGTTTAAGCTGTATTGTCCATTTGGTATACGAACAGATTCGCCTCCATACGTAAACCGCGCATTATGTGTAACGTTTGGTGTCAGATATGTACTGTAAAACCCAACTAGTCCTATACTTAAATAGTTGCTGCTGTTGTCTAATTCGTAATGGAGCTTCTTCTTTAAAACAGAAGTATCACTCGTTAGTTTAAATACCTTAGCCATTTATTATATAATAAATGAACGAGTTTGATTTACCTAGAGATATTCCAAGAGAGAAAGTAATCAAGCTAATAGAAGATGTCATTCGAAAGTTAGAATGCAGTTTAAAGAAGAAAAAGAGAAAACTACGAATTGTTAAATATGCATACTACACTTTGATCACGTTGTCGGTTATTCTTTCTGCAACAACTGGGTTTATTAATATTTTTATACCTGTAACAATTTACTCGATATTGACAACGTCTCTTGCAACTGGAAGTGCTATAATAACAGGTTTGTCTTCTAAGTTAAACATAAGCAAAAGAAAAGACGAATATAAAACCATTGTCACTCTTATTAACTCATTTAAAGAACAGTTAGAGATGATAATAACATTGAATGGCGAAATGGATAGCGAATATATAAAAGATACGTTGCTTAAGATCAGAGAACAACTTAAAGATATAAGATAGGTTATGTAAATACAAGTCAAGTCTCTAATCTTTGGCCCTTCACATGTGTAGGGCCTAAAAGTCTTGTAAACGTACAAGCACTAACTAAACACATAGACGAAGAAGATAAAACACAACTGTCACATATAAAGGGGGTTGTACAGGAAACGCTACCTGTCAATTCACAGCCTCATACAATCTTCATCAACGAACCGGGTCTGTACTAGCACTATGAGCAGAAAATTAACGGTCGGTTTTCCGACCGTTTCAAACAAGCATCATATGAGATCAAAGGTGATGATTTTCTCTATAATAAATGAGTAAGAAAACTATCAATTGGGATGTAAAAGAGATGATAAAAGAAACAACAGCTAAGAAAAGAAATGGAGAGCTTATACCTGATGATATTCGTTGTCTTATCGTGGGTCCGTCGGCGTGTGGTAAAACTTTTTTGTTATTTAACTTCTTATTACAGCCAGGTTGGTTAAACAACAATTACTTCTACATATATTCTAAAAGCATGAATCAGCCAAAGTATGAGCAGTTAAAAGATCGATTTGAGAAAGCAGAACTAAAGTTTAAGAAACAAATAGCAACGTTCTTAAGCGGTAATGATTCTATTGTGCCTATTGATGAATGTGAAAAATACTCTGTTGTTGTGTTTGATGATTACATTTTGGAGAATCAAGATACTGTTAGAAATTACTTTACAAGAGGTAGGCATAGACATTTAGACTGTTTCTATCTTGCACAAACATATTCAAAAGTACCTAAACAGCTTATAAGAGATAACGTCAACTTCCTATGCATATTCAGACAAGATGATACTAATCTTAAGCATGTGTATAATGAGTTTGTTGGAGGAGATATGTCTTATGATAAATTTAAAGAGATGTGTTCAAAATGTTGGCAAGAAGATTATGGTTTCATAGTAATTGATATGACAAGGAAGGTAAACAATGGTAAGTATAGGAACAAGATAAAACACTTCTTGAACGTTTGATGTTTATTGACGTTTGACGTTTTAACGTTTGACGTTCTTTGACGTTTATTGACGTTTATTGAAGTTCTTTGACGATTATTGACGTTCGTTCGTTTGCTATACAATAAATGGATGAGAAAGAAATTGATATGAATATTAAGCTGAAGGAGTTCTTGATAAAGGGATTCAAATCTTGGAAGAAAGAAAGTATATACGATAAATTTAAGACACAAGAGCAACCTGTAATTGATGCTATTCAAAACTTGGGAAGTGAGATCAAAGAAGTAGCAGAACAAAATAAAAATCTAATAACTGAACTTGTTCCAGTTGCACATAAGACGGCTTCAATAGATCCCAGTCTACTAGAAACACCTAAAAAGATAACTTATGATAGTTCTCCAAGTAGTAGTGATACGCCTATAACGGGAGAAATAAAACAAATGAGAAAACAAATTAAAGACAAAGTGGAAGGAGTAGAACCTTTAACAACAGCACAGTCATTTGGTAAGATTGCAACGAAATATTATAGTAAAAGAAATGATACTGTGTTTGGAATAAGAACTGTAGAAGAAGATGGAAAAATAATAAACAAGATAGGTAATTTGGAAGTTAAAGTGAATGGTGATGATTTGATAATTAATGGTAAAACTTATAAAGGAACAGAAGGTCTGTGGGAATTGTTAACGACGAATACTAGTAAAACCATTGAAGATTATGATGATGATGATTTTGAACAGTACAAGGAAATAATAATAGACTCAGATGCTGCCTTCCAAAAATATAATCGAGATAAAAAGGTAGCATCTAGTAGAGGTTCAAAGTACATTAATATTATCAAGCCTATTTGGGATAATTATATTAAACCAACTTTACCCCCAACTCCTAAAAAGAACACGACACCTAAAAGGACTGGTGAAGGAATTAAACAATATACAGAGATACCTAAAGAATATATATGGATGGATGATGTGAGAAAGTTAATTGATCGGTTAATAGTTATAGATGGAGAAGAAAGGGCTGGAAATCATAACTTTTACAATGAGAAAGTAGGTATAGTGAGTATGATTAATAATAAGCTTTCGCAATTTATTCCTAATGATCCAAAAGGTATAGGGTATTTGATTAAGATCTTAAATACGTTACCACCACGATTCTGGAATGATGAGAAGCTTGGAAAAGGATTAGTAAATGATTTGATTAATAAGCTCCCATTTGAATTACATATTCCAGGTTTCAGATTTTGCGGGCCTGGGACTAAGCTTCAAGAAAGATTAGAAAGAGGTGATGAAGGTATTAACCCATTAGATGAGGCTTGTAAAGAACACGATATATACTACAGAGACAATAAAGATACAGAGCCGAGACATATTGCAGATAAGGAACTAGAAACTAAAGCATGGAAAAGAGCATTTAGTAGTGATGCGCCAATTGGTGAACGATTAGCTGCTTTTGGGGTTGGTACTGCTATGAATGCTAAGGTTAAGTTGGGATGGGGATTATAAGTTTTTGATTGTTAATAGGCCCTTCACATGTGAAGGACCAATTATTCTTTTATGGGTATATCCCATCAAAGCGCTGTTTCAAGATTTTCTTTATAATAAATGGAGAGTGTTGAAAGTTACGAGTTACAGAGTTTTAAAGCTAACACAAGAACATTTAATAATTTGAATGAAGCTAACAAAGATATTGAGTTTGATTTCGACGTGGGTGATGGGTTCGTACATCCACACAAAGCAGATTGTCATATGACTTTTGAAGTTGTTGGTGCATCAGTTGGAGGAACATTTGGTGCAAATGATACTATAAAACTTGTAGATAACTTCTTCCCATTCTTCTTTTCTCAAATTGAGGTTAGAAAGCATGGAGTTGTTATAGATAAGATTGAGCTACCTGGAATAACATCTACAGCTGTCGGAACATTAAAGATTTCCAAGCCAGAAGTTGAATATTTAAAACAAGCAGGATTTGAAACAGATGATAAACTTGGTCTAAGAAAGGACTTTAGTGATTTATATCCATTAAGATTAATTCCTGGCTTTTTAAGTGATTATAAAGAGGTTATGTGGAAAGGTGGATTAAGAATAACATTTACAAAAGCTAACAACAATAACGATGTCTTGTATAAATGGACTGGATCAGGAGCAGCTCCTCATGATGGAAAAATAACAATAAAAAGTATGGAGATAAGAATGCCTATTGTTGAATACGAGTCTAATTACGAAAACAAGTTAAAGTTGAATATTCTTAAAGAACCAAAAATCATGTTTTCATTCCATACTTATCAATGTGTTCAGAAGACTGTTGTAGGTTCTTTCTTGGAGTTTGATGTTACTACTCAATTTAATTCTAGACAATTTGATATGCCTGATTTCGTAGTTGTAATGTTCCAAACTGATAGAAGTGGCAAACAAACAACAGATGCAAGTAAGTTTGATCATTGTAAGGTAAAGAATATCTATCTTAAGAATGGGAGGAATGAGGTATTTCCAAAAGAATCAAGAAACTTAGATATTGCTAACAAGGATTATTTCAAGATGTACGAAGATTATACTGCGTTTAAGAGAATAACGTGTGGCAACACCGAAATGTACTATGACCCTAAAGAGTTTATAGATAACAGGCCAATGTATGTGATTAATTGCAGTAAGAGGAAGAATGTATCGGTAAATGAGAGAACAAACATGAAGATTGTTGTAGACTTTGCAGAAGCTGTGGGTGCTGATACTATATGTTATGCGATTTTAATTGGGCGAAAGAACTTTACATATGATCCCAAGAATGAAAAAGTAGTAGAAGAGTTTTAGTTAGTTAGCAAAATATCAACGGACATATAGAGATTTTAAGGGTGAGCGTTTTGCTCACCCCTTACGGTTCAAGAATCTAAGAGTCAGTATCACTGGCCCTTTATCAGTTAACCATAAGCGACTTTAAAGGGTATCGAAAAGATACCCTCAAACTGTTTTCATTAACGATTGTTTTATGGAAGTTTTTCCATCAAACGAAATTAACGAAAATGATTAAATATTTTTTTGGTGAAGATAAAAATTGAAAAGTGTTCATTGATTTTCTATATAATAAACACGATGGCAAAACACGTTGATTTTTAACAACCTTGGAAGTCTTGAACAAAAAAAGGTTATTGGATTAAGAGAATTAGAATTAAATACGGAATATAAGATTGTGAAAATGGAAAAGATTAAAACTAAGTTTGGGAAGAGCATTTTAGTTGAATGTGAAGAGTTTAAGATATTTCTTCCACCTAGATTTACAAAACACTTAACAGATAAAATGATTGATGAGATCGTTAAAGATGGAATAAAAATCAAACACACTGGTCTAAAAGAAAACTATCCAACTGTTGAGTTCTGTATGTAAATCCAAAAGTGAATGAAAATGAACAAAAATATTTTGTCATAAGTAAAAAATGGAGTGTTTAGAAATGGATCCCCAAAAGAAGTTTATTCTTACTAATAACTTCAATGTAATTGTGAAAAATGTGCAAACCGAAGTTCAAGTAGTTTTTGATATTAACGGTTGTCTATTCAGCTTGAATTACGATCAATGGACAGAGTTTAAGAAGTCATTGTTTCCTATAGAGAACGAGGTTAACAGAAAATTCCATTATCAATATCCGAACTTGTAATTTTAAGTATGTTCTAAGTGTTTTATGGTGATAAAGCCATAAAACTAAGATCATTATACAAGCACAATGCATAAGGAGAAGCAGTACTTTTGAATGTCATTCGAATTTTAAAGATACATGTATAAATAAGAGATTTATTTGAGTTTTTTTGTAATTATATCCTTAGCGTTATGCAATCTACAACACATTCAAAAAAATTTCAATTTATTTCTCTATTGATTGACGTTTGAATCGGTTAATATTTGACAATGTTACAGCCAATTCAAAATTTGGGGAATTTTTTACGGGTTTATTTTTGAGTTTTTGGGAAAATGTTATTCTTTAAAAAAGTCTTAGAATTTTATGTAGATTATGCTAGTATTTTTTATTTTTCACATTTATGAATTTTATTTTTGCAGTGTTGCAAACTTAGGACCAAATTTGTTACTAGACTTAGTGATTTTTTAATTTTATAGGTTGGCAACACTTATGGGTCAGCCAAACACTAATTGCCAAAAATTAAATATCAACCCTCTATCACTTATAGGAACCAAGATATCCACAATTTTCTTATTTTTCGTTTTAAATTTGCCGGGCAGGTGAACATATTCAAGCAGTTACTCACCTACTCAATAGATGGCGTTACATATCACTTAGTTTATCAATTTGCTAATAGATGGCGTTGCTTGTAGAAGTATTTGTTCATATATAAGGCCCGATTTTCACTTGATTTCTTGAGCGTAGTGTTAGCCGAGCTCGCTCGCTTGCAGTCTGGCCAGCTGTAAGTAGTTATCGGCGTGGACGTCGCAGGTTCGAGTCGCCTCCAAGCCAGAAGAAGGATTTTCACTCTCTCATCTATAAGCAGCAAATCGAATTGAGTTGACGTGAATGGAGACTAGCGCTAGTCGGGAAAAGAAAACGGAGGCACAAGAGAAGCAGCAACAAAAAGAAAACGGAGGCACAAGAGAAGCAGCAGCAGAAAGAGAAACAAACAGAAAAAGGAGCCTGAGAGGCAGCCAAAAGCAAACCAAACAAACAAATAAGAGAAAGGCGTAAGTCCTCTCAGGTCCACCTGTGCACAGGTTTTGCTGCTTTTTACTTTGAAAATTTATTTAAAATGTCATAAAAGCCTATGCGACATACTAACATTTATCTTCTTATAATTCAGCTATTTCTGAACTGATTTCGATCAAACAAAAACTATTTTTTCAATCAAAGACAGCGCTATAAGTTGTAAGTTTTAGATGTAAGTTTTTTATGATTTAAAATATCATAAAAGCATATTCAGTCTCACTTTAACATTGTAGTTATGGGAATACTTTGCGCTCTGTAACTTTGTTTAAGTACTATGGTCAGTGGCGGGTTCATAATTTTTTGGTAATTAGGGGGTGGAAGGGGAATTGCGCTCGTAGTTAGGTTAACATGCTACTTAAGTGATAATTAAATGGTCATCACTAATTGGGACCACACTTGCAATTCCTATCATGCCATTGTTAAATACATAAGAAACGTAACCTCATCACTAACAATTACACTATGTGATATATCAGAGCAATGCCCACATATACCACATAATAAATTGATTTAAAGTTTTGCACATTGCTTCAATGCAGGGTTCGTCCTAATGTTATAATGCAGCTGTATGCCTTCATGGGCATAATATTCCTCGATGTATTTTTGTTTTTCTTCTGCCTTACAATAAGCAGGAAAAACAGGCTTTCTGCTTCATCTGAAGGAAGGAATTCATATAAGTTCAGAACAAACCACCTGAATTACCCTCTTAAGAACCCATGAGTTTGAATTCATATATTTCGTGTATATTGAGTATTTTGTTATTTTTTGAAGAGCATGGTGTAATTCTAGAATACAAAATGTCCCTGTGAGAGCACACTCAGCGCCACTATAAATAAAATCACCAGTGTTTTCCTCCTCCATAGATGTACGGCAAAGACCGAAAAGTAATCAACCTCCCGCAACATACCGCAGGAGTGGTAATACAAGTCTTTTGGAGGCAATATAGTGCATTTTACTACACCATGAATACTTTCAACATCTAGAAAATCGACCCCCTTACGTATCTTATGTGAATTAGTAGGCATTGGCTTTACGTGACATCACATCTGGAAAAAAGCTCGTAATATCTAAATACCTGATGACGTAATAACCCGTACAGATGACGTAAGATCGAAACATTTCATTGCGGCCACCGTTGTAACAATTCTTTTGAATAAGGGAATCAGGTAGATTTGTTCAACGTTCATTAATAAATCTTTGTACGTCCATATCGGTTTTTACCTTCTCATCCCAAGAACATTCCCACATTTCATATAGGTTTATACCTATACTTAAAGGGGTAACAGCGCTTACAACAATGCCAGTAACAACCCATAAAGTCGATGGCAGCGTTGAGTCCTTCGAGCCATCCTTCGACCTTGTACTTACCAATACGATTTTCCCCACCTCTCCTAGGATGCTGTTTTGTATCTCTAATTCTTCTTCTATATACATATGCCATTGTATAGCTTTAGTACTATACTTGGTCCTATGATGGAAACCCAATGAGGAAATTACAGATATATTAATTTCAGGTAAGTACAAAGTACGATAAGTCCGCATCGCCAGACTTGCAATGGTGGATGAAGTAATGAAACATTGTAAACTATTCGTTTTTTCCTCAATAATGTCGCTAAATTTGATGATCGCTTTTGTTAGATTCCTAACGTCCCTTCCACAATAAGAGAGCATTTCTTTTTTGAGGTTAAATGCCCCGCCACTTAGAGCACATTTTTTGTGCCAGGATTTCAGTTGTTGTTTTTCTTCTGTGCTTCGTCCCTCAGGGTCGTAAAACTCAAGCGCGGGATAGGGACAAACATAATTTTGATTTTCTTCTGTATTGAACAAATTTGGGAAATCACGCTTTTTTAAATTTTGACTAAGGCTTAAAGTTTCGGGTAATTTGGAGAGTCTCACACCGACAAACAAAAAAGTATCTCTGAGAAAATTGGATTTCCAATGTTAATATTAAAAATTTTCTGACCCTGAATAAGGACATTAGGAATCATATGCGGCTCTTCTATTAGATTTCTAAGGCAAAAAAGACCATCGTAGCGACTACTATTAAGAGCGATGCATAGTATAAGGCTAAAGACAGGGAGCTCTACTTATACATGATTAATAAAGGCAGTCGCCGTCTTAAAAGAAATCGAATGATTTCCAACATTATCCCCACATGTTTTACAGGGCTCATCGATAACTTTAGTTATACAGGTGTGACAAATATGCCTACAACAGTTCAACACTACTTCGTGTTCCCTTTCACCGCGTGCATTCGGTGCCTAGAACATCGTTTCTACATCATAGGCAATGTACAAAAACCTTTTAGTATGTACTGGATTTTGTCTCCGGAAAAAACATGTGTTGTTTATACCAACATACATGTGACACGCTAAGCAAAAATGTTCACAACACAAGTGATCAGATTTTCGATGCCTGTTATCAAACATGACACCACAATCAATGCACACGTTAACACTATCACAAACAGATCTATCCGCTTTATTACGCTTCACATGATTCTCAAAACATACACGCTCAGCAAACTCTATATTGCATGCATGACCTTTAATTTTGTTACTAGTACAATCGCGTTGGAATTTGTATTCGCAAAGGAAACACCGAGTTTCACATCTTTGTTTATATGGCTCACCATTATACCCTCCCAAACAATAATAACAATACTTTCGTTTTGTAAAAAAAGCTTTTAATATTACGCATCGGTTCGAAATAGCCAACAGTGTTACCTCTCTGATAATGGATAAAGATTTTATTTACCGCATACTCTCCTGTCTAACGAATATATTCCCGGTTATTCTATTCATGCTCCTGATAAACTACAATTTGATGCACCCGTTTCAAATACGATTGGAAACTATCAACATCTGTAAAGTTAGAGCCTCCTTTAGTTTTAACGTTAACTCCGGTTTTCTCGCAAAGAACTGCTTTAAGAAGACATGTATCCTAATCTCTTGTTTTTAAGAGATACAATATTTGACTATGTGGTGTGATTCATTATCCACCAAACAATTGCAGGGGGAAAACAATAAATATTTTCTATGGTATTAAACGCTTTTCCATGTAATGTTGATGTTTTGAATATTTCTCAACTGCATTTGTTTTAGTATTTCTTCTCTGACCATACATGTTTTCGGCAATGTGAAACCGAAACAGTTATTCATGGCACAAAAAACTCCTCATTCGAATTTTTAATCATTCAAATGAGATAAGGACAGTTGTGGCAGAGAAATTGCGCTTTCTTCTCCGTGACACATACACAGGGTTGTTGTTTGTACTGTTACTGCTATCTATGTATAGCCCTATATAATCCACGGGGCGCGCATTAGATAACAAATGTTAGAACTCAAAATCAATTAAACTGTCAGTATAGGCGTCTGGGTTATCAATGCTTTTCTCTTTATCCACAAATTTAACACTAGAATGCCCAACGGAACATTTTTGTTCCACCATCATCTTCATTGCAGTCCTTATCTATTAATTACCGC
>NW_027658101.1:0-13031 GCF_964235325.1 Thermobia domestica
TTCATTTCAAGTACAATCCCATATTCTGATGTGTACTATTGCACCACAATGTTGCCAGAGGTTTTAGTTCTAAACAGTTCCGGTTCTTTACTAATGAGTGCACAAATTTTAAAAATGTTAAACCAAACTTTGAAACAAAAATTTAGAACAAAAAATCTTTGAAACAAAATTTTGAAACGAAAAAAAATTTCAAACGAAAAAAATTCAAACAAAATTTTGAAGCGAAAAAATTTTCAAACAAAATTTTGAAACAAAAAATTTCAAACAAAAAATTTGGAAACGAAAAATTTCAAACAAAAAAATTTTAAACAAAATTTTCGAACAAAAATTTTCAAACAAAAAATTTCAAACGAAAAAAATTTTCAAACAAAAAAATTTTAAACAAAAAAATCCCAAACAAAATTTTGAAAATTTTCAAACAAAAATTTTTTAAAACGAAAAATTTCAAACCAAAGTTTCAAACAAAAAAATTCAAAAACTATTTTAAATGTTAAAACAAAACTGAATGCAGAAAAATATTTAAAACTCATCAACCAATCAGATTGCACGAAAGATAGTGATCAACCAATCAGATTGCAGGAAAGATAGTGATCATCCAATCAAATTGCATTAACAATAACTTTGCTAGTGTCAGATTACATCACCTTATGATTAAATTTCAAACTGTTGTAGCATGTATTGCCTTTCGTCTATGAGTCATAAGATTCAATAAGGTTAGCTATCAGATTTCTAAAGCTCAAGGTCAAATCAATCACCACCAATGATCTTAGACTATGAGCTGTGACTAAAGTTCAATGTATTGTTTCAAATTTCGCGCCTTATGTTAAAATTCTCGTTATCACCATTCCCAAATTTAAAGAATACTTCTCTTGATATACCTAAGTCTTAGAGTTAATCATATCATTATATGTTCAATAAGGTCAATAATGTCCGTCAATTGTTTACCTGAGTAGAACCAACTGTTTTCTAGAAGTGTGTGTGTACTCAAACTTAAGAAGTACCACAACAAAGGAAATGAATCCCTGTACACTACCTCATCAAGGACAATCACGTGGTACAACGTCTTGCTTACGTTTATATTTGGAGTGAATAATCAAAACCAATGACGCATTCTCAAATTATACTACAAAGTTTTAATGTACCAATGTCCTGGACTCCTAATCCCATCATAGGGTAATAACAGATCACGTGATCATAATGATTTGATACGACAATAAGAACTGTACCCCCTCCCAAAATTTAAGATTGGTACACAAATACACCTGTGTCTTATGAAAAAAGTAATAAATCCTGTACTTATTCAATAATAAAGCCGGTCAATAACATTTAAATTTTGAATATTTGGCCATAAGTGGAACACCAATGGGTCCTAGAAAACGTTTACCGAATTTTGTTATTTGATAATTCCCAAATTTAAAAGGGAACATAAACATATAAAGGTAATAAACCATATAACGTGCTAAATAGGGGTCAATAACCTCCGAAATTCGATTTTTGGTAGTTCTTTACCCATGAAAGGGAACGATGTGGACCATCCAAATTTATAGTGGTACATATTGCAGTCCTGTACTATGATACCAAATGCTTATATTAAACAATTTCTAAAACCGAGTGGATGATCCAAGATACCCCCTCCCAAAATGTTAAAGGGTGCGTCAATGTACCCATGTCTTATGATAGGAAATGAACCCATATACATGACCATATAACCATATAAGGTAATAGAACCCCATCAAAGGGAAGAAATTGGGCCAAAACCAAACGCATGGTACAACATATTGCTTATGTTTATATTTTAGTAATTTTTACCCATGAAAGGGAACAAGATGGACCACCCAAATTTATCATGATACATGTTGAGGTCATGTACTATGATACAGAATGCTTAAATTGGAAAGTTTCCAAAATTTAAGGGGATATGGAATGGACCCCTATACATGATCATATAACCATATAAGGTAATAGGACCTCATCCAAGGGGATAAATTGAGCCAAAACCAAACACGTGGTTGTACTAAAATTTGGCAATTTCGTACCCATCAAAGGAAACGTGGTGAACCACCCAAATTTATAGTAATATATATTAGGGTTCTATACTATAATACCAAACATGTAAAAGGGGCAATTTCCAAAATTAAAGGGGTGGGCCAAAGTACCCCTCCCGGGGTGCATCATTATACCCATGTCTTATGATAGGGAATGGACCAATATACATGACCATATAACCATATAAGGTAATAGGACCTCATCCAAGGGGATAAATTGTGCCAAAAAACCAACCACGTGGTTGTACTAAAATTTGGCGAATTTGTACCCCTTAAAGGGAACGAGGTGGACCACCCAAATTTATCATAATACATATTAGGGTCCTATACTATAATACCAAATGTTTAAATTGAGCAATTTCCAAAATTGAAGGGCTGGTCCAATGTACCCCTACCAAAAATTTAAAGGAGTGCACAAATGTACCTATGTCTTATGATAGGTAATGGACCCCTATACACGACCATATAACGATATAAGGTAATAGGACCTCATCCAATGGAATAAATTAGGTCAAAAACCAAACACGTGGTACAACGTATTGCTTACGTTTATATTTTTGGCAATTTTGTACCCCTAAAAGGGAACGAGGTTATAGTAATATATATTAGGGTCTTATACTATAATACCAAATGTTTAAATTGGGCAATTTCCAAGATTTAAGGGGTGGGCCAAGGTACCCCTCCCGGGGTGCACAAATGTACCTATGTCTTATGATAGGTAATAGACCCCTATACATAACCAAATAACCATATAAGGTAATAGGACCTCATCCAAGGCAATAAATTGGGTCAAAAGACCAAACACGTGGTTGTACTAAAATTTGGCAATTTTGTACCCCTAAAAGGGAACGAGGTGGACCACCCAAATTTATCATAATACATATTAGGGTCCTATACTATAATACCCAATGTTTAAATTGGGCAATTTCCAAAATTTAAGGGGTGGGCCAAGGTAACCCTCCCAAATTTGCAATGGGTGCATTAATATACCCATGTCTTATGAAAAGTAATGGACCCCTGTATATGCTCATATAAACATATAAGGTAATAGGGCCTCATCGAAGGGGATAAATTAGGTCGAAAACCAAACACGTGGTACAACGTATTGCTTACGTTTATATTTTGGCAATTTGGTACCCCTAAAAGGGAATGAGGTGGACCACCCAAATTTATCATAATACATATTAGGGTCCTATACTATAATACCAAATGTTTAAATTGGGCAATTTCCAAAATTTAAGGGGTGGGCCAAGGTACCCCTCCCAAATTTTTCAATGGGTGCATTAATATACCCATGTCTTATGAAAGGTAATGGACCCCTGTATACGCCCATATAACTATATAGGGTAATAACACCTCATCCAAGGGGATAAATTAGGTCAAAAACCTCCGAAATGTGAATTTTTGGCAATTTTTTACCCATGAAAGGGAACGACATTGACCCCCAATACTGATAGAGGTACATACTGTGGTCCTAGGCTACCATACCAAATTTTTAGATTTGGCAATTTCCAAAATTTAAGGGGTGGGCCAAGGTACCCCTCCCAAATTTTTCAAGGGGTGCATTAATATACCCATGTCTTATGAAAGGGAATGGACCCCTGTATACGCCCATATAACCATATAGGGTAATAACACCTCATCCAAGGGGATAAATTAGGTCCAAAACCCCGAAATTTGACTTTTTGGCAATTTTTTACCCATGAAAGGGAACGACATAGACCCCGAATACTGATAGAGGTACATACTATGGTCCTACCCTACCATACCAAATTTTTAGATTTGGCAATTTCCAAAATTTAGAGGGGGTGGTCCTATGTACCCCTAGGTCATTGACCCCGGCCAGGGACCATGGGTCCTGAGGCAGGGACCCAGGGGCCAAAAAGTTTCCTGAAGTGGGGCCCATACTACTGACGGACAAACAAAAATCTTCTCGAAAGTCTCGACAAATTTTTCGTCGTCTCGAAAATATGTTGAAGATTTTTTCTTATTTAATATTTAATAATCTCATTAAAACTACATAAAATCAATGGTATTCTATGTGGTTGCTTCCAAACCTACTGAAGTAGTCGGCTTTTTTTAACACATAATGTACACTCATGTCCAAAATTATTGTTGCATGTCTATAAATATGTTTTTGTAGGAATATAATTTGATAACGAATTCGCCTGGTATTTCTTATAATGTTAGTATGTGTATAATCGTCTAAGACATGTATGTGCCAAATTTCATATCAAAAGAGCAGTAAATAAGAACAATTAAACGAAAATAAAACTTTCTTATCCATTTAGCAACATTTTGTTTTACTCATTCTAATTTTCGTATTTATAATTCTTTTCCTTTGAAATTTACCACAAATATACATTTTCCGATTATACACATAGTATCAGTATTGAAAGTACCCTGCAAAATCATTATCAAATTGTATTCTTACAAGGAGACAGTTATAGATATGCCATAATCATTTTGGACATGAGTGTACATAATACAGTATGATGTACGATATATATATAGTATGATATATTTTGATTTATAAGATGTATATTATGTGGCATAATTCTATGTTAAATGTAAGAAATACTAAATTATATTATTTTTGCAAAGAGTCGATTGGAAATTTATAGTATAAATAAGTAGTACGATGTATTTGTCAATTAAAATAAATAGCTTTAGATCATACATAAATTCTTATTTTCTAAATTCCTGCGAAAAATCTGTAGATTTGACAACACTAAACTCACCTGAACTAATAGAACTACTTAACTGCAAAGGGACAAGCTGACTAGATTGCACGTGAGATGGGTTGACATCCTATACCATACAGTTCTGTAACAGTGTCTCAATCTTAAAGACAGAAATACCGAAGTGAAGCGTGATTTATGTTTCACACTCAGACTTGTGGTTTTGTCAAACAAGGATCTAAATGACTCCGGATTTTAAGATAATGCACAAATCTCTCTTATCTTCAATTAACATAATGAAATGTTTACTGGTTATATTCGTATACAAAATGAGTAATATGACATTTTGGCGGACAATAGTAATATGATATTTGCATAAAACATATAAGACTCTGTACACCATATATACATATTATAAGGTAAGCATGCCTAATTTCGCAGTATTACATGACGTGAAGAATTACGAACTTGGGAAAGGTTATGAAAGTAGTTCTCGGCATGAGTAATATATGGCAGGTACTCCTTTATGAGAAAAAAATGTCGTTCTGCTCTTCTACCTGCCGGGTCCATCAGAAACTACATGAAATAGAGAAAGCAATGAAAATTGTCATGCTTGTTGGGACGTGAAGTACAGCTGCTTATTCACCAGATATTTGTAACATAGATGTTAGACCACAGTATATGTGTATGTAAATATGTAGAGGAAACTACACGGAACCTAATGATATAGATATGCAAAAGGTCCCTAACCATCGTATAAAGCTCAGTACTCTTAAGTTCGGTAAGGCTGTTTGTAGCCCCGGTACACGAGAAAACATTGGTGTGTTTACATATGTAATTCAGATCCTATCAGTTTGTAACATTTAAGTCAAATAGGCCTATAGGATAGTGAAATTAGCACCAAACAGGCAGCAATGCGACATTATGCACACCTCTTGAGAAATTAGGACATATAACTGCAAAATTGGGACCAATTGTATTTTGCACTTCGACGAAGCATTACTAAATTTCTAACCGCAGCAAAAAAAAAAAAAAAAAAAAAAATCTGTATGTATTTAGTCACCTTAATATATACCTTCAAACCAATGAAGTCTGCTGTTATTTGCCAATTATACATTTGATAATATATATGCAAATTGTTGCGAAATTGGGCATACTTGCTCTATATAAAATACAATCATTTTATGTATAGAGCAATACCTTGTAAATCACTATAAATATAAAATATTCTCTTCAAAAGAAGTTTATAGCAGAATGTTATCTTTTTAAAGCATCTTCAGCTAAAGAGTCAGATCTCCATATTGGAAAGTGCAAATGGGAAGTTCTTGCGTAGCGACAAATACATGAAGCAGTGCTTCAGTAATCATTTTGTTACCTCAGACGCATCTAGTTGTATGTTTCAATTTTCTCAAAAACTTTCAGAAGGAGCGTTATATATATATGCGTCTTTCAGACGCAGCAAAGGCACCGGTCATACCATCTAGTAACAATAAATGGAAGTCATCTAGAGAGACACAGTTCAGTAGTAAAGAAGAAGTGTGTCTTAACGTGAGTGTCTGCATACAGTCAAGAGATGTTTCATCTTCAAATGAGGGAGAACTATCAATATGTTTCACCCTTTGATTGTGGACGACAGGCCCGTAGCCACTCTGATTTTTTAGCGGGGGAAGGGGGGCAGAAATTAAGACTGAGGAGGCAATGACAAAGACATCAAAGAACACCATAAAACTGAACATTTATTTATTATTTACAAAATGTGTATTTTTTTTTTGAATTATGGAAACCGCAAATTTTTGTTTTATTTTTGTGTGCTTAATACAAGCTCTTTGCGAGGTACGTTGTTTCATATTAATAATTAAAATTGAAGTACTTGTTTTTTTAAACATTAGAACAAAATTATATTACAGCAATTTTAGATCACATCAATACAAAAACAATGTATGTTTCATTCAACTTTTGCACTTGGATGCTTGTCATGATTGCAGTAATAGGGAACGGTTTGAAATCCTTGAAATGGATAAAGCTAGTGGAACATGTTTGGTGTATCTAGCAATAAGCATAAAATTTTACACAGAAATGAGTAGAATTCCCAAAGTTGAGTTTAATTTGGTAAATATAATTGCAAGAATTTGTCTGATTTCGAGTCAGTTTGAAAATTATTTTTAGCGTTATATTTTAGAGTGGGTGGGACAGTGCCCTCTCTAGTCCCTTCCTGGCTACGGGTCTGGTGGAAGAATATTGACATACTGCGAATGTGGTTTATTCTTTCGCGACGTTGGTGGAGATATTGGACGGAATGCGGACAATGCAGTTCATATGGACTCGATGGCTCTACGAAGGCCCTACTTAGTGGCGCACCGAATCCCAGCGCCCACAATGGCCGCCTGGACAAACGGCTTATGTATAGCTCTGGCGGATCGGACAGCCACATTCTGCACATTGCAGCAAGCTTTGGAGGTTGTTGGAAAGAGCCCCAATGTCCCCACAAAGAAATCCATTTCATCTGGCAGAGCGGGCCATATTTGCAAGACGCTCATTGCTGTAGCTTAAGCTGATTGCAAAGCAGCATAGGTATGGAAGACTACAATCCTGTTGTGCATCTACACAAATGGCAGGATGTCATCTTTTGACACGAATTCGTCTTTTGTTTTCATCATCATGATAGCCATATCCGTATCTGGTGCTACCATGCAACAGGCTGGGTGACCACTGTATTTTGTATTGCCATGTCAATCTAGCAACGAGTGTTATGCTCTGAGGTGCAATTGGTCCGTTCGCGTCTTCTACGTATTCACGGATATTTCACCAACCAACAGTACACTGACGAGATGTTGGACCCAATTGTGTTCCTTATAGTATAGGTCCTGCTGAGGACAAAATTCCAGCAGAATGAAGCGAGTCCTCATGTTGCACATACTGACACGTTCCTGGCTGGACACGTTCCTCTGCTTCCTTGACCGGTAAGTTACCTTGATCTTTCGCCCATTGAACTTGTTTCGCCGATTGGCTGCACAACGCCCCTCTCACCTGCGAACTCCGCCAACTACAGTTGATGAGTTGTAACATCGTTTCGAAGACGAATGGCTTGTCCTAGCCCAGAAGGACACCTTAGGGTTCATCCTCTTGATGTCCTGTCGTGTAACAGCCGTTTTGAATTGCTATAGTAAAACCACAAGTTGTAGCCAAGTTGTCACACTTCGCACAGAGATTTTTGTTTTCATTTGCTACTTATAACGAAGTTTCTGCCTACCAACTTTCGCGATACTATCTTGTCTCTTTCTTGATGTTGCATTTTTAATGGCAAGCAGTGTTTCTTTTTGTTTATTTTTCTTTCTCCAAAATTTTCAGCACGAGAGAATATTTGTGACAAGAATAATTTCATTCTTACACTTTTCCGGTTTTCTGGCCCACGATTTTTCGATATGCCACAAGTCAGGATATAGACATAGCTATCAAATACACATACATACCTGAAGTAGTATATACACGTATAAACAAAAAATGAAACAAAATTTTAAATTCATGAACTATCTATATATTAAAATGCTAGGTTTATATGTTTGTGGTCAAGAAAAGTTTATACGTTTGTGGCCGGTTCCTTTCGACAATGAGATCTCAAAAACCACAAGCTTTAGAAACGTTCCGTTGTCGCTGGTCGATTCCATATTTTGTGTAGATTTGCCAGTTCTAACTCAGATTTTCAAAAAAAGAAAAGAAAAAACCTTTTCACCTTTTATTTTTCTATTCCATACTTTAGGCATCGTTGTGGTCCTATTAGTTTAATATTGTTCCTAGAACGTTAAGGTTGATACCCTTGTGAAAGACAACCAATAGAGAAGCTACGTATAGCGAGTTGAAGGATATTTCAGACGCTTTGCTTTAATCCGAATGACAAAACCTATTGCAAGCTGACAACTTCGAAAGCTTGTTGACTTACAATGAGGCGTACTCGGATATGGAATTATATATAAAAAAGATATCTACATTTGGTATCATCTATCACTTATCCAAGTTTACCACAAACTCACCTCAACATTCTCTATGTCGAAATACTAAATTTGTATGTTCTATAGCGATTTACTCCCTTTGAGAGTCTTCCTGTATTTTATTTGTGTCTGTAAATGGACTTCTTCAGATATAGTGGGAAGCGAAAAGGAGACTCATATTCATATTAGAACGGTGCGCTGTGTAAACAGCAAAGGTTCTGCTAGTTTATTAAGGAAAGTGTGAAGTAAAATACATATTTTGAGATAACAAACACGAGATTACCTATTTATTTTCGCATTTGCTCCTCAAAAATATGAAATCAAATTGAATATGTTGACTCTTATTCCTTGTTCCACGTCGATTTTTTGACTGATGCTTTTACTTATTATGAGCAAAAGTAGCCAAGCACGAAAGCAAGATAGTCTAATTTCAATCCAAGCTTCCAAATATGACGCAGTGTCCCTGTAAATCAGGCAAGGAGTAGTGCAAAATGCAAACTTTGGAAAGCTCCTACTTATTCCACTTGAGTTTAACATTCCTTTTCAAGCGACTGCAATTTACCATTTGACTTTTATTTGCAAGGGGAAAAAGAAATATAGAAAAGTTTCTCTTTATCAAAGTGGGCGAATTCTTTCACACTATATGATTATAAAATTCAATTTGTCCAGGCACTCAGAACAAAATTCTTCCTGAGACAGTGCAGAATTCAATAGCGAATCACAAAGTTAATGCAGCTATCCATATAT
The DNA here is from genome assembly GCF_964235325.1 of Thermobia domestica. Classification (NCBI taxonomy): domain Eukaryota; kingdom Metazoa; phylum Arthropoda; class Insecta; order Zygentoma; family Lepismatidae; genus Thermobia; species Thermobia domestica. The sequence goes on from NW_027658101.1 coordinate 9,460, forward strand.
TTTTATTCCCGTACTCAACGAGAATGAGCGTACCATTCTGCAGTAATCTTTGAAACTGACTTCAGCTCTGGATACAATAATCCTGTGGATCAGAGAAGTTTTTTAGATTCATATTCGAGTATGTACCAAGAGCATCGTGGCGATTTTTTTTCTTTTATTAACGAAAGTCTGCAGGATCAATACCATTGATCGGAAATTTCGTATAAGAGCCATCTTATTATCTTTGTCCCCACTTTTAGTTACGTCACGAAAATACCAGTCCATTCTGGATTTTTTTTTCTCTTACACAAATATCCAGGGATAATGAAAGTACACTCTACGGGTCAAGGCTGTCGTTTGTGGAAGGTCTTTAATTAAAACTTCAATTTATAGAATTCACTGGATGTAGATGCTCTCTCTCTCCCTCTCTCTCTCTCTCTCTCTCTCTCTCTCTCTCTCTCTCTATCTATCTATCTATCTATCTATATATATATATATATATATATATATATATATATATATATATATATATATATATATATATATATATATATATATATATATAAATAGAGAGAGAGACAGAGAGAATAACATATTCCCTCCTTACACATTTAAGAGTAGTTTTAGGTACTTACATGAATTACAGGAAGAATTAAACGTGAATGATCGTATTCACATCTCTAGTCAAAATACTACAATAGTTTCCACACAGGAAGGGTTGGAAAAAATGTTAAAAATCTTACTTTTGTGTCTTTCCAGTAATATATGGTCCCTTCTCAACACCGAAGTTTTTGTTATCAGCAATCAATAACAGTCATTTCAAAGTACAGCATCTGTACGGCATCAGAAAATCTATAAGTTTTATGTCCCACGTTTATGCCGGCTAGTTTAAAGAAGACGATGATGATGAGAAATGAAGGAAATGGTGGAATGAAGAAAGTGGAAGGGAACGGGGAACCCGAGAAAATCCACGCACCACAAAGACACTTGGCGCGAGCTGGGATTGAAATAAGAACCCATTCACCAGAGGAGAATGCTCTACCACTGAGCCACCGCGACCCCCATGTACGGCATCAGAGTATTCGTTCTTTCTAACAAAACAGAATAGGAGAATGAATGCGAGGAAAAGGTGCAACGCAGACGGATGATGAAATTGAATAGCGATCTTAGTAGTGTAGTCGCGGGTTTCATAAAGAGTTTATCTGCAAGGTGATCAACTTCGCCAATTAGTATGCTATTATCTGTTTAGCCTTAGCTCTAAACGGAGGTAAACGACAATATTTTTATCTCCCCGCTGCTCAAAATATGACTGGCCACTGATGCACCAACACCACTCTCGCATAGAGAGGAGCAAACTACACATATGGATTTTAACAATCTTTGTCGTGTAGAGCACAAACTCACTGATCGTTCCTTTTGCGCTACATGCAAGCAGCTGCTTCGAGAGGCAAAGAAAGCAAACCAAGAAGATGAAGCCAAACATCTTAGTCGAAAGCACAGCTATCATTCCTGGAAGCTCTCGCCCTTTCAAGAGCCATATCTCCAACTCCCCACTCCCCAACCATATACCACAAAAGAAAACATCAAACCTCCAAAACAAAAGACACTATAGAAGCAACATAAACTCAGCAATAGAAGAAGTAACTTGTAACATCATGACCTGGGTTGTCTCTATTCTCACATGGTGTTAATGAACTATGCCGACAAACTTTAAGAGGTGATTCCTCACATCAAAATAAGAGAAAAAGTTCATATGGACCTATGGCGACAAGTGCATAGTTTCAGAGCTAGGGCTGTTCAAAACCGCGATTGTAAACTTGATAAGAGCATACAACAGGAATGCAGCTTTTTTATTTAAAAAAAAAACATGTTCCCGGTTTTCTCAAAAACTACGCATGAGTATTTGCACTCTCATCCATATTATTTTGTGCAGCTCAGTGAAATATATCGATGGGTGTATGCAGGGGGCTTAAGCCCGAAAGCCCCCCTAAATACGCCACAGTGTGTATGTATTATCTTTTGACACTTTTTTGTCATATGCTAACAATACTGTCGAATTTAACAATAATACGTGTTTAAATTAAACGAAAAGCCACATCCAAAGACGACAGCAAAATGGTTGAAAATTTTTCACAAAGCGTTATTGAACAAACTCTATTGTCTGGGTAGTGTATAAAGTTTCATCTGGACATGCTAAAACATACTATTTTTGCCATTAAAAGAACATGCAACAATGAAGATAAATGGAAGAAGCTTAAACGAAGATTAACAACGTAGCGAAAATATCGACTTAGACATGGCCGAAACAAACGAGAATGGATAAAGTAGATGTGAGAGCTGCCAACAGGAAAGATGAAAAGAAGGCAGACCTTTTGTAGCAGAAGAAATTTTCTTCTTGTTTCTGTATATACCACTTGTGTTGACAATCTCCTTCCAACTCATCTATAAATTATTTTGTTCTGTTCCTTTCTTTGTATGTTTCTCTGGTTCTACCTTTGCATTTTATTCATGAACAGAGGGACTTCTTTGTCACAAGCTTATTTCCTTTTCTTCCCAAAAGCCTGCGTTAAGAATTACAAACATGGAAACGCACGTGTGTGCATATACACAGACAGTTACAAAAATAATGGAAACACCTCAATAAATTTCAACCTACATGTTTATAAAGTATTGGAGTATTTTGTATTATATAGTATAGCCTGTAATTCGTCGCAGATTGAGTCTTAGGAATTCATGGATCGTTTTCAAACAACAGACTATTTCTCATGCAGTACAACACTAATTTTTTATTGAGCCTTATCTCTAAATGGAGATAAGCAACACTATCCATATCCTTGCGCTGTTCAAAAATGTGATTGGTTAGTAATGCACCACTCCCACTCTCACAGAAGGAGGAGATAACTTTAATTTGCATTTAGAAAATCTCATGTTGTGCGGAGCACTTGCAGCAGAAAGAGCAGAAAATACCTGCCAAGCTGAATTAGCGCCATAATCACCAAGTAAGCTTATCTATTATCATGAAGTATACCTGATTGTAATATTATGTCTCTAGCACTAAAGAATTCCGAGATAAGATATCTTATTATAATAATTGTAACAAACGTTCTCTTCCTCCCTTTTTCGCGCCGAATTTCCAAAAATCTTCCTTAGTGTTACCTTACGTTACAAATCGCGTAGGCTTACTGTGAAATTTTAAGTTTCTAGCTTAAGCAGTTTGGCCTGGATTCCTCAGTTAGGGAATCTTATTTTAGTATATATAGAGATATACTGAAAACTATCAAGGTTCTCTGGTATGCAGTGTGAAATTTTTGTTAAAATTACAATGAACCACTGGCAAATATTCTGTCATAAAGCCATATCTAGAAACAAAACTGAAACGAAATGGAATCTTTCGGTTTAACATTCCACGATTATAACCTTTAGGCAAAGGGAAAAGAATGGTTAAGACAAGTGAATGATGATGAAAGAAACGGTGGAATGAGATTCGGGGAGGAAATGGAAGCACCCTGAGAAAACCCATGGACACGATGTTGTCAACCAGAAGCTTACATGGCCGGGGATCGAACCAGGAACCCCACGCATCTGGGGCAAGC
>NW_027658102.1:0-13004 GCF_964235325.1 Thermobia domestica
ATTGAAGTTCATTTTACAGTTATATATTTTAAAGCAGCAAGGGGGTAAAATTCTCCGGTGAAATCTTACCCCCTCGGCTAGATCAAAGGGAAATTATAAGAATGGTGTCGGAACTATCTTAATCGAGTCCTTTGGTAATGTCCAGTCGATTGATACTATTGAAGTTCATTTTCCACTTACAGATTTTAAAACAGCAAGGGGGATACAAATTCCCCGGGGAAATCTTATCCCCTCGGCTAGATCAAAGAGAAATTATAACAATAGTGTCGAAACTATCCTAATCGAGTACTTTGGTAATGTAGAGTCGATTGATACTATTGAAGTTCATTTTCCACATATAGATTTTAAAACTGCAAGGGAGATAAAAATTCACCTGTGTAATCTTACTCCCCTCGGCTAGATCGGTGTTAAATTATAACAATGGTGTAGGAACTATCTTATTCGAGTCCTTGGCAATGTCCCATCGATTGATAACAGTGTTCATTTTCCACTTATATATTTTAAACAGCAAAGGGGTACAAATTCCCCGGTGAAATCTTACCCCCCTCGGCTAGATCAAAAGAATTTATAAGAATAGTGTCGAAACTATGTTAATCGAGTCCTTTGGCAATGTCCAGTCGATTGATACCAATGAAGTTCATTTTACACTTATATAGTTTAAAGCAGAAAGGGGGGTAAAAAATTCCCCGGTGAAATCTTACCCCGTCGGCTAGATGAAAGGGAAATTGTAACAATGGTGTCGCAATTATCTTAATCGAGTCCTCTGGTAATGTCCAGTCGATTGATACCCCTGAAGTTCATTTTCCACTTATAGATTTTAGTACAGCAAGGGGGTACAAATTCCCCGGTGAAATCATACCCCCCTCGGCTAGATCAAAGGGAAATTAGAACAATGGTGTCGGAACTATCTTCATCGAGTCCTATGGCAATGTCCAGTCAATTGATACCATTGATGTTTACTTTCCATTTTTAGATTTTAAAACAGCAAGGGAGGTACAGATTCCCCGGGGAAATCTTACCACCCCAGGGCTAGATCAAAGGGAAATTATAACAATAGTGTCGGAACTATCTTAATCGAGTCCTTTGGCAATGTCCAGTCGATTGATACACTTGAAGTTCATTTTCCACTTATAGAGTTTAAACAGCAAAGGGGTACAAATTCCCCGGTGAAATCTTACCCCCCTCGGCTAGAACAAAAGAATTTATAACAATAGTGTCGGAACTATATTAATCGAGTCCTTTGGCAATGTCCAGTCGATTGATACCAATGAAATTCATTTTACACTTATATATTTTAAAGCAGAAAGGGGGTACAAATTCCCCGGTGAAATCTTACCCCCTCGGCTAGATGAAAGGGAAAATATAACAATGGTGTCGCAACTATCTTAATCGAGTCCCTTGGCAATGTCCAGTCGATTGATACCATTCAAGTTTACTTTCCACTTATAAATTTTAAAATAGCAAGGGGGTACAAATTCCCCTGTGAAATCTTACCCCTCTCGGCTAGATCAAAGGGAAATTATAACAATAGTGTAGGAGCTATTTTAATCGAGTCCTTTGGCAATGTCCAGTCGATTGATACCATTGAAGTTCATTTTACAGTTATAAATTTTAAAATAGCAAGGGGGTACAAATTCCCCGGTGAAATCTTACCCCCCTCGGCTAGATCCAAGGGAAATTATAACAATAATGTCGGAACTATCTTAATCGAGTCCTCTGGTAATGTCCAGTCGATTGATACTCTTGAAGTTCATTTTCCACTTATAGATTTTAGAACAGCAAGGTGGTACAAATTCCCCGGTGAAATCATACCCCCCTCGGCTAGATCAAAGGGAAATTAGAACAATGGTGTCGGAACTTACTTCATCAAGTCCTATGGCAATGTCCAGTCAATTGATACCATTGAAGTTTACTTTCCATTTTTAGATTTTAAAACAGCATGGGAGGTACAAATTCCCCGGGGAAATCTTACCTCCCAGGCTAGATCAAAGGGAAATTATAACAATAGTGTCGGAACTATTTTAATCGAGTCCTTTGGTAATGTCTAGTCGATTGATAGTATTGAAGTTCATTTTCCACTTATAGATTTTAAAACAGCAAGGGGGTACAAATTCCCCGGTGAAATCTGACCCCCCTCGGCTAGATCAAAGGGAAATTATAACAATAGTGTCGGAACTATGTTAATCGAGTCCTTTGGCAATGTCCAGTCGATTGATACTATTGAAGTTCATTTTCCACTTATAGATTTTAAAACAGAAAGGGGGGTACAAATTCCCCGGTGAAATCTTACCCCTTTCGGCTAGATCAAAAAGAAATTATAACAATAGTGTCGGAACTATCTTAATCGAGTCCTCTGGTAATATCCAGTCGATTGATACTATTGAAGATTATTTTCCTCTTATAGAGTTTAAAACACCAAGGGGGATACAAATTGCCCGGTGAAATCTTACGCCCCTGGACTAGATCTAAGGGAATTTATAACAATAGTGTCGGTACTATCTTATTCGAGTCCTTTGGCAATGTCCAGTGGAGTGATAACATTGAAGTTCATTCTACACTCATATATTTTAAAACAGCAGGTTGGGTACAAATTCCCCGGGGAAATCTTACCCCCTCGGCTAGATCTAAAGGAAGTTATATAAATAGTATCGGAACTATCTTATTCGAGTCCTTTGGCAATGTCCAGCCGATTGATAACATTGTTCGTTTTCCACTTATAGATTTTAAAACAGAAATGGGGTTCAAATTCCCCGGTGAAATCTTATCCCCTCGGCTAGATCAAAAGAATTTATAACAATAGTGTCGGAACTATGTTAATCGAGTCCTTTGGCATGTCCAGTCGATTGATACCAATGAAGTTCATTTTACACTTATATATTTTAAAGCAGAAAGGGGGGTACAAATTCCCCGGTGAAATCTTACCCCCTCTGCTAGATCAAAGGGAAATTATAACAATAGTGTCGGAACTATCTTATTCGAGTCAGTTGGCAATGTCCAGTCGATTGATACCATTCAAGTTTACTTTCCACTTATAGATTTTAAAATAGCAAGGGGGTACGAATTCCCCGGTGAAATCTTACCCCTCTCGGCTAGATCAAAGCGAAGTTATATCAATAGTGTCGGAACTATCTTATTCGAGTCCTTTGGCAATGTCCCATCGATTGATAACAGTGTTCATTTTCCACTTATAGATTTTAAACAGCAAAGGGGTACAAATTCCCCGGTGAAATCTTACCCCCCTCGGCTAGATCAAAAGAATTTATAACAATAGTGTCGGAACTATATTAATCGAGTCCTTTGGCAATGTCCAGTCGATTGATACCAATGAAATCATTTTACACTTATATATTTTAAAGCAGAAAGGGGGGTACAAATTCCCCGGTGAAATCTTACCCCTCGGCTAGATGAAAGGGAAATTATAACAATAGTGTCGCAACTATCTTAATCGAGTCCTTTGGCAATGTCCAGTCGATTGATAGCATTCAAGTTTACTTTCCACTTATAAATTTTAAAATAGCAAGGGGGTACAAATTCCCGGTGAAATCTTATACCCCTCGGCTAGATCAAAGGGAAATTATAACAATAGTGTAGGAGCTATTTTAATCGAGTCCTTTGGCAATGTCCAGTGGATTGATACCATTGAACTTCATTTTACAGTATATATTTTAAAACAGCAAGGGGGTACAAATTCCCGGTGAAATCTTATCCCTCGCTAGATCAAATATAAATTATAAGAATGGTGTCGGAACTATCTTAATCGAGTCCTTTGGTAATGTCCAGTCGATTGATACTCCTGAAGTTCATTTTCCACTTATAGATTTTAAAATAGCAAGGGGGTACAAATTCCCCGGTGAAATTTTACCCCCCTCGGCTAGATCAAAGGAAATTATAACAATAGTGTAGGAGCTATTTTAATCGAGTCCTTTGGCAATGTCCAGTCGATTGATACCATTGAAGTTCATTTTACAGTTATATATTTAAAGCAGAAAGGGGGTACAAATTCCCCGGTGAAATTTTACCCCTCGGCTAGATCAAAGGTAAATTATAAGAATGGTGTCGGAACTATCTTAATCGAGTCCTTTGGTAATGTCCAGTCGATTGATACTATTGAAGTTCATTTTCCACTTATAGATTTTAAAACAGCAAGGAAGGTACAAATTCCCCGGAGAAATCTTTCCCCCCCTCGGCTAGATCCAAGGGAAATTATAACAATAATGTCGGAACTATCTTAATCGAGTCCTCTGCTAATGTCCAGTCGATTGATACTCTTGAAGTTCATTTTCCACTTATAGATTTTAGAACAGCAAGGTGGTACAAATTCCCGATGAAATCATACCCCTCGGCTAGATCAAAGGGAAATTAGAACAATGGTGTCGGAACTATCTTCATCAAGTCCTATGGCAATGTCCAGTCAATTGATACCATTGAAGTTTACTTTCCATTTTTAGATTTTAAAACAGCATGGGAGGTACAAATTCCCCGGGGAAATCTTACCCCTCCCAGACTTACCCCTCCCAGGGCTAGATCAAAGGGAAATTATAACAATAGTGTCGGAACTATTTTAATCGAGTCCTTTGGTAATGTCTAGTCGATTGATAGTATTGAAGTTCATTTTCCACTTATAGATTTTAAAACAGCAAGGGGGTACAAATTCCCCGGTGAATTCTTACCCCCCTAGGCTAGATCAAAGGGGAATTATAACAATAGTGTCGGAACTATCTTAATCGAGTCCTTTGGCAATGTCCAGTCGATTGATACTATTGAAGTTCATTTTCTACTTATAGATTTTAAAACAGAAAGGGGGGTAAAAATTCCTTGGTGAAATCTTACCCCCCTGGGCTAGATCAAAAAGAAATTATAACAATAGTGTCGGAACTGTCTTAATCGAGTCCTTTGGTAATATCCAGTCGATTGATACTATTGAAGATCATTTTCCACTGATAGAGTTTAAAACAGCAAGGGGGATACAAATTGCCCGGTGAAATCTTACGCCCCTGGACTAGATCTAAGGGAAGTTATAACAATAGTGTCGGTACTATCTTATTCGAGTCATTTGGCAATGTCCAGTCGAGTGATAACATTGAAGTTCATTCTACACTCATATATTTTAAAACAGCAGGTTGGGTACAAATTCCCCGGGGAAATCTTACCCCCCTCGGCTAGATCTAAAGGAAGTTATATAAATAGTATCGGAACTATCTTATTCGAGTCCTTTGGCAATGTCCAGTCGATTGATAACATTGTTCGTTTTCCACTTATAGATTTTAAAACAGAAAGGGGGTTCAAATTCCCCGGTGAAATCTTATCCCCCTCGGCTAGATCAAAAGAATTTATAACAATAGTGTCGGAACTATGTTAATTGAGTCCTTTGGCAATGTCCAGTCGATTGATACCAATGAAGTTCATTTTACACTTATATATTTTAAAGCAGAAAGGGGGGTACAAATTCCCCGGTGAAATCTTAAGCCCTCTGCTAGATCAAAGGGAAATTATAACAATAGTGTCGGAACTATCTTATTCGAGTCCTTTGGCAATGTCCAGTCGATTGATACCATTCAAGTTTACTTTCCACTTATAGATTTTAAAATAGCAATGGGCTACAAATTCCCCGGTGAAATCTTACCCCCCTCGTCTAGATCAAAGGAAAATTATAACAATAGTGTAGGAACTATCTTAATCGAGTCCTTCGGTAATATCCAGTCGAATGATACTATTGAAGTTCATTTTCCACTTACAGATTTTAAAACAGCAAGGGGGATACAAATTCCCCGGTGAAATCTTATCCCCCTCGGCTAGATCAAAGAGAAATTATAACAATAGTGTCGGAACTATCTTAATCGAGTCCTTTGGTAATGTCCAGTCGATTGGTACTCTTGAAGTTCATTTTCCGCTTATAGATTTTAAAACAGCAAGGGGGATACAAATTCCCCGGTGAAATCTTACCCCTCTCGGCTAGATCAAAGAGAAATTATAACAATTGTGTCGGAACTATCTTATTCGAGTCCTTTGGCAATGTCCAGCCGATTGATAACATTGTTCATTTACCACTTATAGATTTTAAAACAGCAAGGGGGTACAAATTCACCGGTGAAATCATACCCCCCTCGGCTAGATCAAAGAAAATTTTAACAATGGTGTCGGAACTATCTTCATCGAGTCCTTTGGTAATGTCCAGTCGATTGATACTATTGAAGGTCATTTTCCACTTATAGATTTTAAAAAAGAAAGGGGGGTACAAATTTCCCTGTGAAATCTTACCCCCTCGGCTAGACAAAGGGAAATAATAACAATGGTGTCGCAACTATCTTAATCGAGTCCTTTGCCAATATCCAGTCGATTGATACCATTGAAGTTTACTTTCCCCTTATAGATTTTGAAACAGCAAGGGGGGTACAAATTCCCTTGTGAAATCTTACCCTTCTCGGCTACATCAAAGAGAAATTATAACAATAGTGTCGGAACTATCTTATTCGAGTCCTTTGGCAATGTCCAGCCGATTGATATCATTGATCATTTACCACTTATAGATTTTAAAACAGGAAGGGGGTACAAATTCACCGGTGAAATCATACCCCCCTCGGCTAGATCAAAGAAAATGAGAACAATGGTGTCGGAACTATCTTAATCGAGTCCTCTGGTAATGTCCAGTCGAATGATAATATTGAAGTTCATTTTCCACTTATAGATTTTAAAACAGCAAGGGAGGTACGAATTCCCCGGTGAAATCTTTCCCCCCCTTGGCAAGATCAAAGGGAAATTATAACATTAATGTCGGAACTATCTTAATCGAGTCCTCTGGTAATGTCCAGTCGATTGATACTCTTGAAGTTCATTTTCCACTTATAGATTTTAGAACAGCAAGGGGGTACAAATTCCCCGGTGAAATCTTACCCCCCTCGTCTAGATCAAAGGGAAATTATAACAATAGTGTATGAACTATCTTAATCGAGTCCTTCGGTAATGTCCAGTCGAATGATACTATTGAAGTTCATTTTCCACTTATAGATTTTAAAACAGCAAGGGGGATACAAATTCCCCGGTGAAATCTTACCCCTCTCGGCTAGATCAAAGAGAAATTATAACAATTGTGTCGGAACTATCTTATTCGAGTCCTTTGGCAATGTCCAGCCGATTGATAACATTGTTCATTTACCACTTATAGATTTTAAAACAGCAAGGGGGTACAAATTCACCGGTGAAATCATACCCCCCTCGGCTAGATCAAAGGGAAATTAGAACAATGGTGTCGTAACTATCTTCATCGAGTCCTATGGCAATGTCCAGTCAATTGATACCATTGAAGTTTACTTTCCATTTTTAGATTTTAAAACAGCAAGGGAGGTACAAATTCCCCGGGGAAATCTTACCCCCCCAGGGCTAGATCAAAGAGAAATTATAACAATAGTGTCGGAACTATTTTAATCGAGTACTCTGGTAATGTCTAGTCGATTGATAGTTTTGAAGTTCATTTTCCACTTATAGATTTCAAAACAGCAAGGGGGTACAAATTCCCCGGTGAAATCTTACCCCCCTCGGCTAGATCAAAGGGAAATTATAACAATAGTGTCGGCACTATCTTAATCGAGTCCTTTGGCAATATCCAGTCGATTGATACTATTGAAGGTCATTTTCCACTTATAGATTTTAAAACAGAAAGGGGGGTACAAATTCCCAGGTGAAATCTTACCCCCCTCGGCTAGATCAAAGGGAAATTATAACAATAGTGTCGGAACTATCTTAATCGAGTCCTTTGGTAATATCCAGTCAATTGATACTATTGAAGATCATTTTCCACTTATAGATTTTAAAATAGCAAGGGGGTACAAATTCCCCGGTGAAATCTTACCCCCTCGGCTAGATCTAAGGAAAATTATAGCAATAGTGTCGGAACAATCTTAGTCGAGTTCTTTGGTAATTTCCAGTCGATTGATACTATTGAAGTTCATTTTCCACTTTTAGATTTTAAAACAGACAGGGGATACAAATTCCCCGGTGAAATCTTACCCCTCTCGGCTAGATCAAAGCGAAGTTATATCAATAGTGTCGGAACTATCTTATTCGAGTCGTTTGGCAATGTCCCATCGATTGATAACAGTGTTCATTTTCCACGTATAGATTTTAAACAGCAAAGGGGTACAAATTCCCCGGTGAAATCTTACCCCCCTCGGCTAGATCAAAGGGAAATTATAACAATAGTGTAAGAGCTATTTTAATCGAGTCCTTTGGCAATGTCCAGTCGATTGACACCATTGAAGTCCATTTTACAGTTATATATTTTAAAACTGCAAGGGGGGTACAAATTCCCCGGTGAAATCTTACCCCCCTCGGCTAGATCAAAGGTAAATTAAAAGAATGGTGTCGGAACTATCTTAATCGAGTCCTTTGGTAATGTCCAGTCTATTGATACTCTTGAAGTTCATTTTCCACTTATAGATTTTAAAATAGCAAGGGGGTACAAATTCCCCGGTGAAATCTTACCCCCTCGGCTAGATCAAAGGGAAATTATAACAATAATGTAGGAGCTATTTTAATCGAGTCCTTTGGCAATGTCCAGTCGATTGATACCATTGAAGTTCATTTTACAGTTATATATTTTAAAGCAGCAAGGGGGGTACAAATTCCCCGGTGAAATCTTACCCCCTCGGCTAGATCAAAGGCAAACTATAACAATAGTGTCGGAACTATCTTAATCGAGTCCTTTGGTAATGTCCAGTCGATTGATACTATTGAAGTTCATTCTCCACTTACAGATTTTAAAACAGCAAGGGGGATACAAATTCCCCGGTGAAATCTTATGCTCCTCGGCTAGATCAAAGAGAAAATATAACAATAGTGTCGGAACTATCTTAATCGAGTCCTTTGGTAATGTCCAGTCGATTGATACTATTGAAGTTCATTTTCCACTTACAGATTTTAAAACAGCAAGGGGGATACAAATTCCCCGGTGAAATCTTATCCCCTCGGCTAGATCAAAGAGAAATTATAACAATACTGTCGGAACTATCTTAATCGAGTCCTTTGGTAATGTCCAGTCGATTGGTACTCTTGAAGTTCATTTTCCGCTTATAGATTTTAAAACAGCAAGGGGGTACAAATTCCCCGGTGAAATCTTACCCCCCTCGGCTAGATCAAAGTAAAATTATAACAATAGTGTCGGAACTATCTTAATCGAGTCCTTTGGTAATGTCGAGTTGATTGATACTATTGAAGTTCATTTTCCACTTATAGATTTTAGAACAGCAAGCGGGTACAAATTCCCGGTGAAATCTTACCCACCTCGTCTAGATCAAAGGGAAATTATAACAATAGTGTAGGAACTATCTTAATCGAGTCCTTCGGTAATGTCCAGTCGATTGATACTATTGAATTTCATTTTCTACTTTTAGATTTTAAAACAGCAAGGGGATACAAATTCCCCGGTGAAATCTTACCCCTCTCGGCTAGATCAAAGCGAAGTTATATCAATAGTGTCGGAACTATCTTATTCGAGTCGTTTGGCAATGTCCCATCGATTGATAACAGTGTTCATTTTCCACTTATAGATTTTAAACAGCAAAGGGGTACAAATTCCCCGGTGAAATCTTACCCCCCTCGGCTAGATCAAAGGGAAATTATAACAATAGTGTAGGAGCTATTTTAATCGAGTCCTTTGGCAATGTCCAGTCGATTGATACCATTGAAGTTCATTTTACAGTTATATATTTTAAAACAGCAAGGGGGGTACAAATTCTCCGGTGAAATCTTACCCCCTCTTCTAGATCAAAGGTAAATTATAAGAATGGTGTCGGAACTATCTTAATCGAGTCCTTTGGTAATGTCCAGTCTATTGATACTCTTGAAGTTCATTTTCCACTTATAGATTTTAAAATAGCAAGGGGGTACAAATTCCCCGGTGAAATCTTACCCCCCTCGGCTAGATCAAAGGGAAATTATAACAATAGTGTAGGAGCTATCTTAATCGAGTCCTTTGGTAATGTCCAGTCGATTGATACTATTGAAGTTCATTCTCCACTTACAGATTTTAAAACAGAAAGGAGGGTAAAAATTCCCCGGTGAAATCTTACCCCACTCGGCTAGATCAAAGGGAAATTATAACAATAGTGTCGGAACTATCTTAATCGAGTCCTTTGGTAATGTCCAGTCGATTGATACTATTGAAGTTCATTTTCCACTTATAGATTTTAAAACAGAAAGGGGGGTAAAAATTCCCCTGTGAAATCTTACCCCCCTCGGCTAGATCAAAAGCAAATTATAACAATAGTGTCGGAACTATCTTAATCGAGTTCTTTGGTAATTTCCAGTCGATTGATACTATTGAAGTTCATTTTCCACTATAGAGTTAAAAACAGCAGGGGGGATACAAATTGCCCGGTGAAATCTTACGCCCCTCGGCTAGATCAAAGGGAAGTTATAACAATAGTGTCGGTACTATCTTACTCGAGCCTTTTGGCAATGTCCAGTCGAGTGATAACATTGAAGTTCATTTTCCACTTATAGATTTTAAAACGGCAAGGGAGGTACAAATTTCCCGGTGAAATCTTTCCCCCCCTCGGCTAGATCCAAGGGAAATTATAACAATAATAATCGGAACTATCTTAATCGAGTCCTATGGTAATGTCCAGTCGATTGATACTCTTGAAGTTCATTTTCCACTTATAGATTTTAGAACAGCAAGGGGGTACAAATTCCCCGGTGAAATCATACCCCCCTTGCCTAGATCAAAGTGAAATTAGAACAATGGTGTCGGAACTATCTTCATCGAGTCCTATGGCAATGTCCAGTCAATTGATACCATTGAAGTTTACTTTCCATTTTTAGATTTTAAAACAGCAAGGGAGCTACAAATTCCCCGGGGAAATCTTACCCCCCCAGGGCCAGATCAAAGGGAAATTATAACAATAGTTTCGGAACTATTTTAATCGAGTCCTTTGGCAATGTCCAGTCGAGTGATAACATTGAAGTTCATTCTACACTCATATATTTTAAAACAGCAGGTTGGGTACAAATTCCCCGGGGAAATCTTACCCCCCTCGGCTAGATCAAAAGAATTTATAACAAAAGTGTCGGAACTATGTTAATCGAGTCCTTTGGCAATGTCCAGTCGATTAATACCATTGAAGTTTACTTTCCACTTATAGATATTGAAACAGCAAGGGGGGTACAAATTCCCCGGTGAAATCTTACCCCTCTCTGCTAGATCAAAGGGAAATTATAACAATAGTGTCGGAACTATCTTAATCGAGTCCTTTGGTAATATCCAGTCGATTGATACTATTGAAGTTCATTTTCCGCTTATAGATTTTAAAACAGCAAGGGGGGTACAAATTCCCCGATGAAATCTTACCCCCTCGGCTAGATCAAAGGTAAATTATAACAATGGTGTCAGAACTATCTTATTCGAGTCCTTTGGTAATGTCCAGTCGATTGATACTATTGAAGTTCATTTTCCACTTATAGATTTTAAAACAGCAAGGGGGTACAAATTCCCGGTGAAATCTTACCCACCTCGTCTAGATCAAAGGGAAATTATAACAATAGTGTAGGAACTATCTTAATCGAGTCCTTCGGTAATGTCCAGTCGATTGATACTATTGAATTTTATTTTCCACTTTTAGATTTTAAAACAGCAAGGGGATACAATTCCCCGGTGAAATCTTGCCCCTCTCGGCTAGATCAAAGCGAAGTTATATCAATAGTGTCGGAACTATCTTATTCGAGTCGTTTGGCAATGTCCCATCGATTGATAACAGTGTTCATTTTCCACTTATAGATTTTAAACAGCAAAGGGGTACAAATTCCCCGGTGAAATCTTACCCCCCTCGGCTAGATCAAAGGGAAATTATAACAATAGTGTAGGAGCTATTTTAATCGAGTCCTTTGGCAATGTCCAGTCGATTGATACCATTGAAGTTCATTTTACAGTTATATATTTTAAAACAGCAAGGGGGGTACAAATTCTCCGGTGAAATCTTACCCCCTCTTCTAGATCAAAGGTAAATTATAAGAATGGTGTCGGAACTATCTTAATCGAGTCCTTTGGTAATGTCCAGTCTATTGATACTCTTGAAGTTCATTTTCCATTTATAGATTTTAAAATAGCAAGGGGGTACAAATTCCCCGGTGAAATCTTACCCCCCTCGGCTAGATCAAAGGGAAATTATAACAATAGTGTAGGAGCTATCTTAATCGAGTCCTTTGGTAATGTCCAGTCGATTGATACTATTGAAGTTCATTCTCCACTTATAGATTTTAAAACAGAAAGGAGGGTAAAAATTCCCCGGTGAAATCTTACCCCCCTCGGCTAGATCAAAGGCAAACTATAACAATAGTGTCGGAACTATCTTAATCGAGTCCTTTGGTAATGTCCAGTCGATTGATACTATTGAAGTTCATTTTCCACTTATAGATTTTAAAACAGAAAGGGGGGTAAAAATTCCCCGGTGAAATCTTTCCCCCCCTCGGCTAGATCAAAAGGAAATTATAAGAATGGTGTCGGAACTATCTTAATCGAGTCCTTTGGTAATGTCCAGTCTATTGATACTCTTGAAGTTCATTTTCCATTTATAGATTTTAAAATAGCAAGGGGGTACAAATTCCCCGGTGAAATCTTACGCCCTTCGGCTAGATCAAAGGGAA
The DNA here is from genome assembly GCF_964235325.1 of Thermobia domestica. Taxonomy (NCBI): domain Eukaryota; kingdom Metazoa; phylum Arthropoda; class Insecta; order Zygentoma; family Lepismatidae; genus Thermobia; species Thermobia domestica. The sequence goes on from NW_027658102.1 coordinate 12,637, forward strand.
GTTATAACAATAGTGTCGGTACTATCTTACTCGAGCCCTTTGGCAATGTCCAGTCGAGTGATAACATTGAAGTTCATTTTCCACTTATAGATTTTAAAACAGCAAGTGAGGTACAAATTTCCCGTTGAAATCTTTCCCCCCCTCGGCTAGATCCAAGGGAAATTATAACAATAATAATCGGAACTATCTTAATCGAGTCCTATGGTAATGTCCAGTCGATTGATACTATTGAAGTTCATTTTCCACTTATAGATTTTAAAACAGAAAGGGAGGTACAAATTCCCCGGGGAAATCTTACCCCCCCAGGGCCAGATCAAAGGGAAATTATAACAATAGTTTCGGAACTATTTTAATCGAGTCCTTTGGCA
>NW_027658103.1:0-13000 GCF_964235325.1 Thermobia domestica
TGATATGATAAAAACCATCTAGGGTCCACATCCTAACAACCCCCCAAAAATGAAAGAAATCGGTTCAGCCGTATTAGCGTGATGAGCGGACAAAGGATTTTTTGTACGTATTGACACCTGATTGGTCAATTATCTCAAGACACTGGTAATTGAAAATTAAAGTGATATGATAAAAACCATCTAGGGTCCAAATCCTAACAACCCCCTAAAAATGAAAGAAATCGGTTCAGCCGTATTAGCGTGATGAGCGGACAAAGGATTTTGTGCGTTCATTTTATATATATAGATGTAGAATGACATATGCTATATTGTTGAATAGTTGCCTAACAACATATATACACCAAATAGGAGAATTTTTAAAAAAAATTAAAGAAATTAGTGGTTGAAGCCATACATTTTCCAGTTACAACGAGTGTCACGTGGTCTCATCAGCCGCGAGAGGGTTAATTATTTCTTCTAAAGCAACAGGTACTACGTTCATTTTTTAGTGCAGTTTGTAGTAATTTGTGCACTTATTTTCCGCTGATGATGTGTAGAACATTTAGTTAGCATATTTGGTTGAGATTTGGAAAAAATATACAGGGTGATGCAAAATTCAGCTTTGTAGTGCAGAAAGTTTAACTTGGTTTTCAAAATTTGAAGAAAGTGCATATATTAACGAATGCCCTGTATGTACTTCTGAATGGCATAGGAACGTATTCCTCTTTTATCATTAGTTAACCTTAGTATGGTGTGTCAAAGCCACATATAATGGAATGGAATCTGTTTTATTTTGAAAAAAACTAAAAAACAGAAACAAATGTTATAAGAGGAATTTTAATGTTTCTTCAAGGGCAAAGGACCTGTATCGCAACCGTACAAAATGGATGGGTTTGCTCTTCAATTTGAGCTTTATTTCGTCAAAATATGTAAATAAGTTTGGGAGATATGGCGAATAGTATGTAGTATATAGTAACAATGTATAACAATATAATATATATGTAGAATGACATATGCTATATTGTTGAATAGTTGCCTAACAACATATATGTACCAAATAGGAGAGTTTTTTAAAAAAAAATTGAAGGAATTAGTGGTTGAAGCCATATATTTTCCAGTTACAACGAGTGTCACGTGGTCTCATCAGCCGTGAGAGGGTTAACTATTTCTTCTAAACAACAGGTACTACGTTCATTTTTTAGTGCAATTTGTAGTAATTTGTGCATTTATTTTCCCATGATGATGTGTAGAACATTTAGTTAGCATATTTGGTTCAGATTTGTAAAAAATATACAGGGTGATGCAAAATTCGGCTTTGTAGTACAGAAAGTATTAATTGGTTTTCAAAATGTGAAGAAAGTGCATATATTAACGAATGCCCTGTATGTACTTCTGAATGGCACAGTAACATATTAATCTTTTTTCATTCGTTAACCACAGTATCGTGTGTCAAAGCCACATATAATGGAATCGAATCTGTTTTATTCTGAAAAAACTAAAAAAGAGAAACAAACGTTATAAGATGAATTTTAACGTTTCTTCAAGGCCAAAGGACCCTTATTGCAACAGGACAAAATGGAGGGGTTTCCTCTTCAATTTGAGCTTTATTTCGTCAAAATATGTAAATAAGTTTGGGAGATATGGCGAATAGTATGTAGTATATAGTAACAATGATTAACAATATAATATATATGTAGAATGACATATGCTATATTGTTGAATAGTTGCCTAACAACATATATATACCAAATAGGAGAGTTTTTTAAAAAAAATTGAAGAAATTAGTGGTTGAAGCCATACATTTTCCAGTTACAACGAGTGTCACGTGGTCTCATCAGCCGTGAGAGGGTTAACAATTTCTTATAGAGCAACAGGTACTACGTTCATTTTTTAATGCAGTTTGTAGGAATTTGTGCATTTACTTTCACGTGATGATGTGTAGAACATTTAGTTAGCATATTTGGTTGAGATTTGGAAAAAATATACAGGGTGATGCAAAATTCAGCTTTGAAGTACAGAAAGTATAAATTGGTTTTCAAAATGTGAAGAAAGTGAATATATTAACGAATGCCCTGTATGTACTTCTGAATGGTACAGTAACATATTCCTCTTTTATCATTCGTTAACCACAGTATGGTGTGTCAAAGCCACATATAATGGAATCGAATCTGTTTTATTTTGTAAAAAACTAAAAGAGAGAAACAAACGTTTTAACAGGAATTTTAACGTTTCTTCAAGGGCAAAGGACCTCTATCGCAACCGTACAAAATGGAGGGGTTCCTCCTTCAATTTTAGCTTTATTTCGTCAAAATATGTAAATAACTTTGGGAGATATGGCGAATAGTATGTAGTATATAGTAACAATGGATAACAATATAATATATATGTAGAATGACATATGCTATATTGTTGAATAGTTGCCTAACAACATATATGTACCAAATAGGAGAGTTTTTTAAAAAAAATTGAAGAAATTAGTGGTTGAAGCCATACATTTTCCAGTTACAACGAGTGTCACGTGGTCTCATCAACCGTGAGAGGGTTAACTATTTCTTCTAAAGCAACAGGTACTACGTTCATTTTTTTTGTGCAGTTTGTAGTAATTTGTGCATTTATTTTCCGCTGATGATGTGTAGAACATTTAGTTAGCATATTTGGTTGAGATTTGGAAAAAATATACAGGGTGATGCAAAATTCAACTTTGTAGCACAGAAAGTATAAATTGTTTTTCAAAATAGGAAGAAAGTGCATATATTAACGACTGCCCTGTATGTACTTCTGAATGGCATAGTAACGTATTCCTCTTTTATCATTCGTTAACCACAGTATGGTGTGTCAAAGCCACATATAATGGAATCGAATCTGTTTTATTTTGAAAAAACTAAAAAAGAGAAACAAATGTTAGAAGAGTAACTGTAACGTTCCTTCAAGGGCAAAGGACACTTATCGCAACAGGACAAAATGGAGGGGTTTGCTCTTCCATTTTAGCTTTATTTCGTCAAAATATGTAAATAAGTTTGGGAGATATGGCGAATAGTATGTAGTATATAGTAACAATGATTAACAATATAATATATATGTAGAATGATATATGCTATATTGTTGAATAGTTGCCTAACAACACATTTATACCAAATAGGGGAGTTTTTAAAAAAATTGAAGAAATTAGTGTTTGAAGCCATACATTTTCCAGTTACAACGATTGTCACGTTGTCTCATCAGCCGTGAGAGGGTTAAGTATTTCTTCTAAAGCAACAGGTACTACGTTCATTTTTTTGTGCAGTTTGCAGTAATTTGTGCATTAGTTTCCCATGATGATGTGTAGAACATTTAGTTAGCATATTTGGTTGAGATTTGGAAAAAATATACAGGGTGATGCAAAATTCAGCTTTGTAGTGCAGAAAGTTTAACTTGGTTTTCAAAATGTGAAGAAAGTGCATATATTAACGAATGCCCTGTGTGTACTTCTGAATGGCACACTAACATTCTCCTCTTTTATCATTCGTTAACCATAGTATGGTGTGTCAAAGCCACATATAATGGAATGGAATCTGTTTTATTTTGAAAAAACTAAAAAACAGAAACAAACGTTATAAGAGGAATTTTAATGTTTCTTCAAGGGCAAAGGATTTGTATCGCAACCGTACAAAATGGATATGTTTGCTCTTCAATTTGAGCTTTATTTCGTCAAAATATGTAAATAAGTTTGGGAGATATGGCGAAGAGTATGTAGTATATAGTAACAATGGATAACAAAATAATATATATGTAGAATGACATATGCTATATTGTTGAATAGTTGCCTAACAACATATATATACCAAATAGGAGAGTTTTTAAAAAAATTGAGGAAATTAGTGGTTGAAGCCATACATTTTCCAGTTACAACGAGTGTCACGTGGTCTCATCAGGCGTGAGAGGGTTAACTATTTCTTCTAAAGCAACAGGTACTACGTTCATTTTTTAATGCAGTTTGTAGTAAATTGTGCATTTATTTTCCCGTGATGATGTGTAGAACATTTAGTTAGCATATTTAGTTGAGATTTGTAAAAAATATACAGGGTGATGCAAAATTCAGCTTTGTAGTACAGAAAGTATAAATTGGTTTTCAAAATGTGAAGAAAGTGCATATATTAACGAATGCCCTGTATGTACTTCTGAATGGCACAGTAACATATTCCTCTTTTATCATTCGTTAACCACAGTATGGTGTGTCAAAGCCACATATAATGGAATCGAATCTGTTTTATTTTGAAAAAACTAAAAAAGAGAAACAAACGTTATAAGAGGAATTTTAACGTTTCTTCAAGGGCAAAGGACGTTAGCGCAACCGTACAAAATGGAGGGGTTTCCTCTTCAATTTTAGCTTTATTTCGTCAAAATATGTAAATAAGTTTGGGAGATATGGCGAATAGTATGTAGTATATAGTAACAATGATTAACAATATAATATATATGTAGAATGACATATGCTATATTGTTGAATAGTTGCCTAACAACATATATATACCAAATAGGAGAGTTTTTAAAAAAAAATTGAAGAAATTAGTGGTTGAAGCCATACATTTTCCAGTTACAACGAGTGTCACGTGGTCTCATCAGCCGTGAGAGGGTTAACTATTTCTTCTAAAGCAACAGGTACTACGTTCATTTTTTAGTGCAGTTTGTAGTAATTTGTGCATTTATTTTCCGCTGATGATGTGTAGAACATTTAGTTAGCATATTTGGTTGAGATTTGGAAAAAATATACAGGGTGATGCCAAATTCAGCTTTGTAGTACAGAAAGTATAAATTGGTTTTCAAAATGTGAAGAAAGTGCATATATTAACGAATGTCCTGTATGTACTTCTAAATGGTACAGTAACATTTTCCTCTTTTATCATTCGTTAACCACAGTATGGTGTGTCAAAGCCACATATAATGGAATCAAATCTGTTTTATTTTGGAAAAACTAAAAAAGAGAAACAAAATTATAAGAAAAATTTTAAAGTTTCTTCAAGGGCAAAGGACTTTTATCGCAACAGGACAAAATGGAGGGGTCTCTTCTTTAATTTGAGCTTTATTTCGTCAAAATATGTAGATAACTTTGGGAGATATGGCGAATAGTATGTAGTATATAGTAACAATGATTAAAAATATAATATATATGTAGAATGACATATGCTATATTGTTGAATAGTTGCCTAACAACATATATATACCAAATAGGAGAGTTTTTTAAAAAATTGAAGAAATTAGTGGTTGAAGCCATACATTTTCCAGTTACAACGAGTGTCACGTGGTCTCATCAGCCGTGAGAGGGTTAACAATTTTTTCTGGAGCAACAGGTTCTACGTTCATTTTTTAATGCAGTTTGTAGGAATGTGTGCATTTATTTTCCGCTGATGATGTGTAGAACATTTAGTTAGCATATTTGGTTGAGATTTGGAAAAAATATACAGGGTGATGCAAAATTCAGCTTTGAAGTACAGAAAGTATAAATTGGTTTTCAAAATGTGAAGAAAGTGAATATATTAACGAATGCCCTGTATGTACTTCTGAATGGTACAGTAACATATTCCTCTTTTATCATTCGTTAACCACAGTATGGTGTGTCAAAGCCACATATAATGGAATCGAATCTGTTTTATTTTGTAAAAAACTAAAAGAGAGAAACAAACGTTTTAACAGGAATTTTAACGTTTCTTCAAGGGCAAAGGACCTCTATCGCAACCGTACAAAATGGAGGGGTTCCTCCTTCAATTTTAGCTTTATTTCGTCAAAATATGTAAATAAGTTTGGGAGATATGGCGAATAGTATGTAGTATATAGTAACAATGGATAACAATATAATATATATGTAGAATGACATATGCTATAATGTTGAATAGTTGCCTAACAACATATATGTACCAAATAGGAGAGTTTTTTAAAAAAAAATGAAGAAATTAGTGGTTGAAGCCATACATTTTCCAGTTACAACGAGTGTCACGTGGTCTCATCAGCCGTGAGAGGGTTAACTATTTCTTCTAAAGCAACAGGTACTACGTTCATTTTTTAATGCAGTTTGTAGCAATTTGTGCATTTATTTTCCGCTGATGATGTGTAGAACATTTAGTTAGCATATTTGGTTGAGATTTGGAGAAAATATACAGGGTGATGCAAAATTCAGTTTTATAGTACAGAAAGTATAAATTGGTTTTCAAAATGTGAAGAAAGTGCATATATTAACGAATGTCCTGTATGTACTTCTGAATGGCACAGTAACATATTCCTCTTTTATCATTCGTTAACCACAGTATGGTGTGTCAAAGCCACATATAATGGAATCGAATCTGTTTTATTTTGAAAAAACTAAAAAAGAGAAACAAACGTTAGAAGAGTAATTTTAGCGTTCCTTCAAGGGCAAAGGACACTTATCGCAACAGGACAAAATGGAGGGGTTTCCTCTTCAATTTTAGCTTTATTTCGTAAAAATATGTAAATAAGTTTGGGAGATATGGCGAATAGTATGTAGTATATAGTAACAATGATTAACAATATAATATATATGTAGAATGATATATGCTATATTGTTGAATAGTTGCCTAACAACACATTTATACCAAATAGGGGAGTTTTTAAAAAAATTGAAGAAATTAGTGTTTGAAGCCATACATTTTCCAGTTACAACGATTGTCACGTTGTCTCATCAGCCGTGAGAGGGTTAAGTATTTCTTCTAAAGCAACAGGTACTACGTTCATTTTTTTTGTGCAGTTTGCAGTAATTTGTGCATTAGTTTCCCATGATGATGTGTAGAACATTTAGTTAGCATATTTGGTTGAGATTTGGAAAAAATATACAGGGTGATGCAAAATTCAGCTTTGTAGTGCAGAAAGTTTAACTTGGTTTTCAAAATGTGAAGAAAGTGCATATATTAACGAATGCCCTGTGTGTACTTCTGAATGGCACACTAACATTCTCCTCTTTTATCATTCGTTAACCATAGTATGGTGTGTCAAAGCCACATATAATGGAATGGAATCTGTTTTATTTTGAAAAAACTAAAAAACAGAAACAAACGTTATAAGAGGAATTTTAATGTTTCTTCAAGGGCAAAGGATTTGTATCGCAACCGTACAAAATGGATATGTTTGCTCTTCAATTTGAGCTTTATTTCGTCAAAATATGTAAATAAGTTTGGGAGATATGGCGAAGAGTATGTAGTATATAGTAACAATGGATAACAAAATAATATATATGTAGAATGACATATGCTATATTGTTGAATAGTTGCCTAACAACATATATATACCAAATAGGAGAGTTTTTAAAAAAATTGAGGAAATTAGTGGTTGAAGCCATACATTTTCCAGTTACAACGAGTGTCACGTGGTCTCATCAGGCGTGAGAGGGTTAACTATTTCTTCTAAAGCAACAGGTACTACGTTCATTTTTTAATGCAGTTTGTAGTAAATTGTGCATTTATTTTCCCGTGATGATGTGTAGAACATTTAGTTAGCATATTTAGTTGAGATTTGTAAAAAATATACAGGGTGATGCAAAATTCAGCTTTGTAGTACAGAAAGTATAAATTGGTTTTCAAAATGTGAAGAAAGTGCATATATTAACGAATGCCCTGTATGTACTTCTGAATGGCACAGTAACATATTCCTCTTTTATCATTCGTTAACCACAGTATGGTGTGTCAAAGCCACATATAATGGAATCGAATCTGTTTTATTTTGAAAAAACTAAAAAAGAGAAACAAACGTTATAAGAGGAATTTTAACGTTTCTTCAAGGGCAAAGGACGTTAGCGCAACCGTACAAAATGGAGGGGTTTCCTCTTCAATTTTAGCTTTATTTCGTCAAAATATGTAAATAAGTTTGGGAGATATGGCGAATAGTATGTAGTATATAGTAACAATGATTAACAATATAATATATATGTAGAATGACATATGCTATATTGTTGAATAGTTGCCTAACAACATATATATACCAAATAGGAGAGTTTTTAAAAAAAAATTGAAGAAATTAGTGGTTGAAGCCATACATTTTCCAGTTACAACGAGTGTCACGTGGTCTCATCAGCCGTGAGAGGGTTAACTATTTCTTCTAAAGCAACAGGTACTACGTTCATTTTTTAGTGCAGTTTGTAGTAATTTGTGCATTTATTTTCCGCTGATGATGTGTAGAACATTTAGTTAGCATATTTGGTTGAGATTTGGAAAAAATATACAGGGTGATGCCAAATTCAGCTTTGTAGTACAGAAAGTATAAATTGGTTTTCAAAATGTGAAGAAAGTGCATATATTAACGAATGTCCTGTATGTACTTCTAAATGGTACAGTAACATTTTCCTCTTTTATCATTCGTTAACCACAGTATGGTGTGTCAAAGCCACATATAATGGAATCAAATCTGTTTTATTTTGGAAAAACTAAAAAAGAGAAACAAAATTATAAGAAAAATTTTAAAGTTTCTTCAAGGGCAAAGGACTTTTATCGCAACAGGACAAAATGGAGGGGTCTCTTCTTTAATTTGAGCTTTATTTCGTCAAAATATGTAGATAACTTTGGGAGATATGGCGAATAGTATGTAGTATATAGTAACAATGATTAAAAATATAATATATATGTAGAATGACATATGCTATATTGTTGAATAGTTGCCTAACAACATATATATACCAAATAGGAGAGTTTTTTAAAAAATTGAAGAAATTAGTGGTTGAAGCCATACATTTTCCAGTTACAACGAGTGTCACGTGGTCTCATCAGCCGTGAGAGGGTTAACAATTTTTTCTGGAGCAACAGGTTCTACGTTCATTTTTTAATGCAGTTTGTAGGAATGTGTGCATTTATTTTCCGCTGATGATGTGTAGAACATTTAGTTAGCATATTTGGTTGAGATTTGGAAAAAATATACAGGGTGATGCAAAATTCAGCTTTGAAGTACAGAAAGTATAAATTGGTTTTCAAAATGTGAAGAAAGTGAATATATTAACGAATGCCCTGTATGTACTTCTGAATGGTACAGTAACATATTCCTCTTTTATCATTCGTTAACCACAGTATGGTGTGTCAAAGCCACATATAATGGAATCGAATCTGTTTTATTTTGTAAAAAACTAAAAGAGAGAAACAAACGTTTTAACAGGAATTTTAACGTTTCTTCAAGGGCAAAGGACCTCTATCGCAACCGTACAAAATGGAGGGGTTCCTCCTTCAATTTTAGCTTTATTTCGTCAAAATATGTAAATAACTTTGGGAGATATGGCGAATAGTATGTAGTATATAGTAACAATGGATAACAATATAATATATATGTAGAATGACATATGCTATATTGTTGAATAGTTGCCTAACAACATATATGTACCAAATAGGAGAGTTTTTTAAAAAAAATTGAAGAAATTAGTGGTTGAAGCCATACATTTTCCAGTTACAACGAGTGTCACGTGGTCTCATCAACCGTGAGAGGGTTAACTATTTCTTCTAAAGCAACAGGTACTACGTTCATTTTTTTTGTGCAGTTTGTAGTAATTTGTGCATTTATTTTCCGCTGATGATGTGTAGAACATTTAGTTAGCATATTTGGTTGAGATTTGGAAAAAATATACAGGGTGATGCAAAATTCAACTTTGTAGCACAGAAAGTATAAATTGTTTTTCAAAATAGGAAGAAAGTGCATATATTAACGACTGCCCTGTATGTACTTCTGAATGGCATAGTAACGTATTCCTCTTTTATCATTCGTTAACCACAGTATGGTGTGTCAAAGCCACATATAATGGAATCGAATCTGTTTTATTTTGAAAAAACTAAAAAAGAGAAACAAATGTTAGAAGAGTAACTGTAACGTTCCTTCAAGGGCAAAGGACACTTATCGCAACAGGACAAAATGGAGGGGTTTGCTCTTCCATTTTAGCTTTATTTCGTCAAAATATGTAAATAAGTTTGGGAGATATGGCGAATAGTATGTAGTATATAGTAACAATGGATAACAATATAATATATATGTAGAATGACATATGCTATAATGTTGAATAGTTGCCTAACAACATATATGTACCAAATAGGAGAGTTTTTAAAAAAAAAATGAAGAAATTAGTGGTTGAAGCCATACATTTTCCAGTTACAACGAGTGTCACGTGGTCTCATCAGCCGTGAGAGGGTTAACTATTTCTTCTAAAGCAACAGGTACTACGTTCATTTTTTAATGCAGTTTGTAGCAATTTGTGCATTTATTTTCCGCTGATGATGTGTAGAACATTTAGTTAGCATATTTGGTTGAGATTTGGAGAAAATATACAGGGTGATGCAAAATTCAGTTTTATAGTACAGAAAGTATAAATTGGTTTTCAAAATGTGAAGAAAGTGCATATATTAACGAATGTCCTGTATGTACTTCTGAATGGCACAGTAACATATTCCTCTTTTATCATTCGTTAACCACAGTATGGTGTGTCAAAGCCACATATAATGGAATCGAATCTGTTTTATTTTGAAAAAACTAAAAAAGAGAAACAAACGTTAGAAGAGTAATTTTAGCGTTCCTTCAAGGGCAAAGGACACTTATCGCAACAGGACAAAATGGAGGGGTTTCCTCTTCAATTTTAGCTTTATTTCGTAAAAATATGTAAATAAGTTTGGGAGATATGGCGAATAGTATGTAGTATATAGTAACAATGATTAACAATATAATATATATGTAGAATGATATATGCTATATTGTTGAATAGTTGCCTAACAACACATTTATACCAAATAGGGGAGTTTTTAAAAAAATTGAAGAAATTAGTGTTTGAAGCCATACATTTTCCAGTTACAACGATTGTCACGTTGTCTCATCAGCCGTGAGAGGGTTAAGTATTTCTTCTAAAGCAACAGGTACTACGTTCATTTTTTTTGTGCAGTTTGTAGTAATTTGTGCATTAGTTTCCCATGATGATGTGTAGAACATTTAGTTAGCATATTTGGTTGAGATTTGGAAAAAATATACAGGGTGATGCAAAATTCAGCTTTGTAGTGCAGAAAGTTTAACTTGGTTTTCAAAATGTGAAGAAAGTGCATATATTAACGAATGCCCTGTGTGTACTTCTGAATGGCACACTAACATTCTCCTCTTTTATCATTCGTTAACCATAGTATGGTGTGTCAAAGCCAAATATAATGGAATCGAATCTGTTTTATTTTGAAAAAACTAAAAAACAGAAACAAACGTTATAAGAGGAATTTTAATGTTTCTTCAAGGGCAAAGGATTTGTATCGCAACCGTACAAAATGGATATGTTTGCTCTTCAATTTGAGCTTTATTTCGTCAAAATATGTAAATAAGTTTGGGAGATATGGCGAAGAGTATGTAGTATATAGTAACAATGGATAACAAAATAATATATATGTAGAATGACATATGCTATATTGTTGAATAGTTGCCTAACAACATATATGTACCAAATAGGAGAGTTTTTAAAAAAATTGAGGAAATTAGTGGTTGAAGCCATACATTTTCCAGTTACAACGAGTGTCACGTGGTCTCATCAGGCGTGAGAGGGTTAACTATTTCTTCTAAAGCAACAGGTACTACGTTCATTTTTTAATGCAGTTTGTAGTAAATTGTGCATTTATTTTCCCGTGATGATGTGTAGAACATTTAGTTAGCATATTTAGTTGAGATTTGTAAAAAATATACAGGGTGATGCAAAATTCAGCTTTGTAGTACAGAAAGTATAAATTGGTTTTCAAAATGTGAAGAAAGTGCATATATTAACGAATGCCCTGTATGTACTTCTGAATGGCACAGTAACATATTCCTCTTTTATCATTCGTTAACCACAGTATGGTGTGTCAAAGCCACATATAATGGAATCGAATCTGTTTTATTTTGAAAAAACTAAAAAAGAGAAACAAACGTTATAAGAGGAATTTTAACGTTTCTTCAAGGGCAAAGGACGTTAGCGCAACCGTACAAAATGGAGGGGTTTCCTCTTCAATTTTAGCTTTATTTCGTCAAAATATGTAAATAAGTTTGGGAGATATGGCGAATAGTATGTAGTATATAGTAACAATGATTAACAATATAATATATATGTAGAATGACATATGCTATATTGTTGAATAGTTGCCTAACAACATATATATACCAAATAGGAGAGTTTTTAAAAAAAAATTGAAGAAATTAGTGGTTGAAGCCATACATTTTCCAGTTACAACGAGTGTCACGTGGTCTCATCAGCCGTGAGAGGGTTAACTATTTCTTCTAAAGCAACAGGTACTACGTTCATTTTTTAGTGCAGTTTGTAGTAATTTGTGCATTTATTTTCCGCTGATGATGTGTAGAACATTTAGTTAGCATATTTGGTTGAGATTTGGAAAAAATATACAGGGTGATGCCAAATTCAGCTTTGTAGTACAGAAAGTATAAATTGGTTTTCAAAATGTGAAGAAAGTGCATATATTAACGAATGTCCTGTATGTACTTCTAAATGGTACAGTAACATTTTCCTCTTTTATCATTCGTTAACCACAGTATGGTGTGTCAAAGCCACATATAATGGAATCAAATCTGTTTTATTTTGGAAAAACTAAAAAAGAGAAACAAAATTATAAGAAAAATTTTAAAGTTTCTTCAAGGGCAAAGGACTTTTATCGCAACAGGACAAAATGGAGGGGTCTCTTCTTTAATTTGAGCTTTATTTCGTCAAAATATGTAGATAACTTTGGGAGATATGGCGAATAGTATGTAGTATATAGTAACAATGATTAAAAATATAATATATATGTAGAATGACATATGCTATATTGTTGAATAGTTGCCTAACAACATATATATACCAAATAGGAGAGTTTTTTAAAAAATTGAAGAAATTAGTGGTTGAAGCCATACATTTTCCAGTTACAACGAGTGTCACGTGGTCTCATCAGCCGTGAGAGGGTTAACAATTTTTTCTGGAGCAACAGGTTCTACGTTCATTTTTTAATGCAGTTTGTAGGAATGTGTGCATTTATTTTCCGCTGATGATGTGTAGAACATTTAGTTAGCATATTTGGTTGAG
>NW_027658104.1:0-12980 GCF_964235325.1 Thermobia domestica
CCACTTTGTTTTCGCTCTAGCTCATTGTTTAGTGTTGTACAAACGAAAATTTGTGTTGCACATTTCTTCACAAACGATTGACACCATTTTCGACCAATTTTGAGAAGGTGGAGGAGCTACCGTTTAAACACCCCCCACTTTGTTTTCGCTCTAGCTCATAGTTCATTGTTGCACAAACGAAAATTTGTGTTGCACATTTCTGCACAAACGATGCACAAACGATTGACACCATTTTCGACTAATTCTGACAAGGGGGGGCTACTGTTTAGAGAACCCCCTCTTTGTTTTCGCTCTAGCTCATTGTTTAGTGTTGTACAAACGAAAATTTGTGTTGCACATTTCTTCACAAACGATTGACAGCATTTTCGATCAATTTTGAAAAGGTGGAGGAGCTACCGTTTAGGGAGCCCCTCACTTTGTTTTCGCTCTAGCTCATTGTTCATTGTTGCACAAACGAAAATTTGTGTTGCACATTTCAGCACAAACGATGCACAAACGTTTGACACCATTTTTAACCAATTTTGACAAGGTGGGGGGGCTACTGTTTAGACAGCTTCCACTTTGTTTTCGCTCTAGCTCATTGTTCATTGTTGCACAAACGAAAATTTGTATTGAACATTTCTGCACAAACGATGCACAAACGATTGACACCACTTTCGACATATTTTGACAAGGTGGGGTGGGGCTACCGTTTAGACCGCCGCCAATTATTTTTCGCTCCAGCTCATTGTTTAGTGTTGTACAAACGAAAATTTGTGTTGCACATTTCTTCACAAACGATTGACACCATTTTCGACCATTTTTGACAAGGTGGGGGGGCTACCGTTTAGACAGCCCCTCACTTGGGTTTCACTCTAGCTCATTGTTCATTGATGCGCAAACGAAAATTTGTGTTGCACATTTCTGCACAAAAGATGCACAAACGATTGACACCACTTTCGACATATTTTGACAAGGTGGGGGGGCTACCGTTTAGACCGCCCCCACTTATTTTTCGCTCCAGCTCATTGTTTAGTATTGTACAAACGAAAATTTGTGTTGCACATTTCTTCACAAACGATTGACAGCATTTTCGACCATTTTTGACAAGGTGAGGGGCTACCGTTTAGACAGCCCCCACTTTTCTTCGCTCTAGCTCATTGTTCATTGTTGCACAAACGAAAATTTGTGTTGCACACTTCAGCACAAACGATGCACAAACGTTTGACACAATTTTCGACCAATTTTGTCAAGGTGGGGGGGCTACCGTTAGGCATCCCCCCACTTCTTTTCGCTCTAGCTCATTGTTCATTGTTGCACAAACAAAAATTTGTGTTGCACATTTCTGCACAAACGATTGACACCATTTTCGACCAATTGTGACAAGGTGGGGACTACCACTTAGACAGCCCCCACTTTGTTTTCTCTCTAGCTCCTTGTTCATTGTTGCACAAACGAAAATTTGTGTTGCACATTTCTGCACAAACGATGCACAAACGATTGACACCATTTTCGACCATTTTTTACAAGGTGGGGGCTACCGTTATGCAGCCCCCACTTTGTTTTCAATCTAGCTCATTGCTCATTGTTGCACAAACGAAAATTTGTGTTGCACATTTCTGCACGAATGATGCACAAACGATTGACACCACTTGCGACCAATTTTGAGAAGGTGGAGGAGCTACCGTTTAGACAGCCCGCCACTTTGTTTTCGCTCTAGCTCATTGTTCATTGTTGCACAAACGAAAATTTGTGTTGCACATTTCTGCACAAACGATGCACAAACGATTGACACCATTTTCGACTAATTCTGTCAAGGTAGGGGGGCTACCGTTTAGACAGCCCCCCCACTTTGTTTTCGCTCTAGCTCATTGTTCATTGTTGCACAAACGAAAATTTGTGTTGCACATTTCTGGACAAACGATGCACAAAGGATTGACACCATTTTCGTCCAATTTTGACAAGGTGGGGGGGCTGTCTAAATGGACGTATTTACTGGTGAAGTAAGCTTCTGAAGTGACAATTTAATATACACGTTTCAAATGCTCACACTCTCTGTTCTGCACGACTGTTCTGCATTTTTCAGTGAAACTAATGTAAAGAAAACTTTTATTCTGAAGGCGACTATACAATTGTCTATAACACCACAACGATGATCCACCGAATCTATTTCGGTGAGTTTGTATCGGCTTTTGACCTATTGTGAAAATACTAAGTGTTTTTCTTATTTTAATTTTTTGTTTTACAGACCAAATTACGTAGTATTATATTAGAAGCTTAAAACTTCAGCAAGGAAGAAAATAACAATGCCATATTAGTATTTTTTATGTAAGTCGATTCATACCTTTGAGTTTTGTGTTCTTTCTTCCGTTGTTACTTGTCGTGGACGACTAGCAAGAACCAACAAACGCGCACAACTATTCACGTTCTGTTTTTGTTAATTAGTGCTCGAATCCAACTCACTTCTTGCATACAGATTATTTTATGACTATACGTATTTTTCACGAAAGATTTTATTCTATGAATATTTATCTCAGAGGAATTTTGTTTCCTTGCTACATTTGAGCTTTGTTCTAAGTTCCTTATACGTGGTCGTGAACTCGTGATGGATTAATAGAAAACGATCATTCCTTTGCTTCCATGGTAAAGGGTCCCTGAACGACAGACCTTGATGTCTCCATTTTCATTGGAATTAATTTTCTTTTTCGTTTTCATAAACGAAATGCTGGAATAGACACAAGCGTCTATCAATGAAATTTGTGCTTTAAGAGAATCATGTGAGTAGTTCGCTCAATTCATCCTTAATAAACTAGTATATAAGCATGCGAAAAATCATGTACTGTTGAAATAGATGAAATTACTTCAATATGACATTTTGAGGTCCCGTATTGGAGGGTCTGGGCCCTCTCAGGTCTCAGGATCATTATTCTTTGTTGACACCTGGAAAAAAATAAAAACAAAATTCATATTAATTAGTGGACGAATAGTTATCGGATAAGACGGTAATATTCATTAATTCCTGTGAGGAACTGCATACAAAACATGTGTCACATGCCTACTTTTGTATTTAAAACTATAAAGTTTTGTGGGATTCTACATGGCAGGTGGAGTAATCACTTATGTTTCTGAGGATGCCAGATTCCCCAAACAACATCTATGGGCAAAGTGGACCCTACCTCTACAACCTTTAATGTGTTAGGACTGCTCTCTGACTTTTGGCACACAATGTATATACAATTCATGTTTTATGTGTGCATATGTTGCAGGTGGTAAAGTTTAAAGGCGATTTTCCCGAAAGTGGTTTGCTGAAAATCAACTCAACTTTGGTGATTAATTGCACACTGATTGCTAATGTATATTTTATATTCAGAATGGCTCATTTTACTCTCATTTCTCAGAAAGGTTTGCATCGCTTTCCTCGGAAGCTCACGGATATGAAGGTTTAGGTTTTTGGATCTCATAGTATGTAGAGGGCTATTTAAGAATCTAATTGTTTCTTCGGTACCACATTGGCATCTCTTGAGAATCTCATGTGAGGTACAGTAAATGACGTCACTAACTAAATATGTGAAGGATGTTTAGACTACTTTGAGAGACAAATAATTAGCCGTAGTATTACTATTAATACAAAAGTTTTTTGAGCGCATTAAAGCATGCATATTTCGTTAGTAGAACGATTGTTACAAGTTATAGTTACTGTAAGGTAAGCTTATTACTTTTTTATTTTTTCAATAAATCTGGGCATGCTTTTAACTTCACTCACGGAGCATAACTCGGAATCTATCTCGAGAAAACGAGAACTTCTGGTAAATTGAAGTTAATGCTTAATCCTTTGGAAACGTGTGTCTAATATTAGCTCAAAGCCTATCGTTTCGTTGAGGCCAATGGCGGTGTATAAGTACAACAACCGGACAGGGTGGTTAGATGTGGTTTATAAGCCTCTTTGGATTTAATCTTTCAAGTAAATCATTCTATGTATTGCAATATAATAAAGAAAAATGAAAATAGTTTATTTCCCGTTTCCTTTCGTGTGTTTGATTTAAAATAGCCATCCCTGAAGGGTTAACGATCTTCATGGAGCTTCTCTCCACTTTCTTTATAATTTTAGGAAATAACTTGAAGGTTTAAAAGAATATATAAAATTGATAAGTGGGGCTGATGAAATTTACACAATTCTATAACCAATAACTGATTGTGGGTCTCTTGTTGTAATATTCTAGGAATTTTGGGGGGCAGTTTATAACATAATAATTGTAGAACACTCAATTGATTGCACTCAATACAAAGTCTTGAAATTAATAAGCTCAAGGGAGATCGTATAAACGTCTCTGATGAAATGTACTGTAGAAGTTCCTGGACACCATTGAGGTAAGTCACAATTGGATTCAATGAGGAATAAAGAATTCGATAATATCAGATTTTATCGTCTTGACCAGATGAAAGCGTAATAATAAAAATACAAAAGATACTCTACTTTTCAAATAAACTTTCAAACACCGTACTCTTCTAAAATATGATGTTTAATCAAATTGATATGATTATAAAAAGCAGCTTGATTGTAAAATGATCCAAACGGTTCAGCCGGTTTTATGACCCTGAAAACTATGAATTTAACACTAATCTCAGTCACTTTTGACAGTTTATTTTTCACTCCTTCTACCCGCTCCTCTCCCAATGAGCTGAACTTGGTTTTAAACGGCATTGAGGTCGTAGCTATTCATTTGAGCGACACCAAAAACTATGGATTACACATTAATATCAGTCGTTTTGAATTGTTTCTACATAAAATCTCTACCACTTCCCATCCCTTTGGTGTTTCTTTCTCCCATAGTATGTTT
This sequence comes from Thermobia domestica, assembly GCF_964235325.1. Classification (NCBI taxonomy): domain Eukaryota; kingdom Metazoa; phylum Arthropoda; class Insecta; order Zygentoma; family Lepismatidae; genus Thermobia; species Thermobia domestica. The sequence continues at coordinate 4,818 of NW_027658104.1, forward strand.
TGCAAGCTTAGATCATGTGTTTACAAAGTTTGATTGAAGTTAGGCCCTATTCCCGAAGTTCAAGAGTTACTCTGGAATATGCATTCGATTCAAACACAAGGATCTATATATATATGAACTAATAAAGCTTTTGACGTTGGCCCTGTACATTCCAATCCAGCTAGCATGCCCTTTCTTGCCTAAGCTAGGGATTAAATTTCTCGAGATTGGCAGCTATCAGCTTACTGACCGAGAAAACTAGGGATTCAACACTATTCTCAGTCATATGAAACATTTTATTTTACAATCCTTTCCACCCATCAATAGGGGTTGATCTTGAATTAACGGTAACGAGAGTGTGACTATTCACCCCGACGACACGGGAAACTACGGATTCAACATAAATGTAGGTCATTTTCGATTCTTTTTACATGTCATCCCCTTCTCAACCTCCAAATAGGTGTTAATATAGGGTTTAGGTGGACTTAAACGGAATAGAAAGTACCATTATTCAAATCAAGGACACCAAAAACTATGGATTCGAGACTAATATAGGTCACTCCTGATCATTTTTGAACATTTCCTACTTCCTACATTTTCTAGGGATACTAGAGATTGAGGGCTGAACTTAAAGCTCACTGTCATCAGTCAATTTAGGTTCCCTGAAAACTATGGATTCACAATAATATCGATCGATTTCAATTATTTTTAGTTATCACAATTTTCCTCCAGGGGAAGTAACGGGCCTTAACTTGGTTTTAAACGGTATCGAAAAAGACTTCTTCTCAGCGACCCCCCAAACTATGGATTTGACACTAATAGTCATTTTCGATGATTTTTATCCACTTCATCGAGATGTGCTAGGGACTACCACCCTCACAGTATTGTTTTCCACATTATGAGTAATATGTATACCAAGCTCGGTTGGAATTGCTCCAGGCGTTCCCGAACTTTACTGGAACATACATACACAATCATATATATATATATATATATATATATATATATATATATATATATATATATATGTATATATATATATATATATATATATATATATATATATATATATATATATATATAGGGTATTTCGAAACAACGCAGACAACGGTGGATTTCTGACACCAAGATAAGATAAAAAGTATAGATCAACCTGGGTGCAAAAATGCTTCCCTTCGGAGTTATAGGCTGTCGAAAGCATAAAAAAAAAAAAAACTTTAAAGGACCATAGCTGCAAAACTATGGGTCCTACCGTAGCCGGTTCAAGACTATTTAGAAACTAATACGTGCCCTATCGAAAAATACGTGTTTCAGAATCCTAAGCTACTGACGGAATTTTTTTTTTAGTGGGAATTTGCTATGAACATATAATCCGAAGTACTCACCAACTACCTCTATAAAAATTGTTTCGGAAGTACCGCAGGATTCTGAAGCTTGGATAGTTGGATAGGGCACATACTAGTTCCTAAGTGAAGTCTTGTCCCGACTACGGTAGGTCCCATAGTTCTGGAGCAATTGACCTTTAAAGTTCATCTTTTCATGTTTTCGGCAGCCTATAACTCCGAAAGGAAACATTTGTACATCCAGTGTCGTCTATACTTTTTGTTTTATCTTGATGTCAGGAATCACCTCCCAAACGTTGTCGGTGTTGTTTTGAAACACCTTGGATACATATTATTGTATCTATGTTTGAAACTTAAATATAGTAAAACCATTATAGGTTGTTACAGTATTATATTAATTTGACTAAATTAGATATTTATTTAATCAAAAAAAATTAGACTTAAAAATAGAATATTTACATTGCAATGGTATATGTTAACTGATCAATAGGTTGAAAGTAATGGTTATTGGAAGAGTAATTAATATTACCAGTTTGGTATATCAGAAATACGTATATATTAATAATGCATAGAATTAATAAGTTGGTATTAAATTTCAAATTATTTGTTTGTATCTAGTATTGAAATGCTATTTGAGCTAGTTTCTCTAAACTCTCTTACTAATTGGTTCTTTAATAGCAAAACAGTCAAAACTTCAATTTATATTTCTGCTGCACTATTCGCTATTTATCCTGATCAATATAGAATATTAATTATACTTGTTGCTTCAATTTTGCGAATATATATGAGACTGAGTTGCTGTCGTCATGAAGTAATGACGCACTTCCTGGGAAAAGTAAATATTTGTATCATTGACAAAGTGTATGTTGTTTGAGCTAATAATTACCTAACGGTAAATAACGACATTCGTTACTGAAAATAAACTTTCAAAGCATACGGTAAACACATATGACCATTTTTCAATAATATGCAAATGCAATACATATGCACTTCTTTAAAAAGCGTGACTATCTTTAACGTTGAAATCTTTCCTCAACAAATACAGCTATTAATGAGAGACTATTAGTTTGAGATTTTAATTAATGCCTTTAAATGCCTGTGTTAAGCTGAAAACTTTTCCAGAATCTTTCTAGAATAACCTCGTTAAGCTGTGAGGAAATTTTGATTTAATTAGGAATAATTGTGTCAAATGAGTATATTCAAATGAGCTGATTGAAGCATACCATGAATTAACCCTGTATCATGAATACTAAAAAATACTAAAAAACATTCCATGTTTAGAGAAACGTATTAAAACACCTCGTTATTCCTTGTTTAAAGGAGCATATTAAAACACCACGTTAATCCTTGTTTAGAAGAGCTCCTCCTATAGACTCCAAATTATCTTCTATTCTTCAGTTCTCCACCAATCCTGAAGATAAGGCACGTCTTCTTGCTACTTCTTCCCCTGAAGCAGGTGCCTGGTTACAAGCTATCCCATCTTCATCCCTAGGGCTGCATCTTCCCGAGGAAAGTTTTTGAATCGCTTGTGCGTTACGTTTGGGAGCAGATGTCTGTGAACACCAGTGCCCTGCTTGCGGAAGTTTAGTGGATAAGAAAGGCATACATGACCTATCATGTGTTCACAGTGCTGGCAGATACTCTCGACACTCCACTGTTAACGATCTCATTATGAGAGCCCTCATCTCCTCTCCTCTGGAACGCCTTCTGTGAGAGAGCCAATCGGGTGTAGTCGCTCTGATGCAAGAGACCTGACGGAATGTCTTTGGTGCCTTGGAAACGAGGGAAGGCTTTAATATGGGATTTCACTTGTGCCGATACCCTAGCCTCTTCTAATCTTCCTTCATCTTCCACAAAAGATGGTTGCAATTCGCAGAGAATATGAAAAGAGTCGAAAATATAACAACTTCTTGGACAAATACCACTTCGTCACCATAGCCATTGAAACTTGTGGCTCATGGGGTCAGGAAGGTCTAAACTTCATTAATGAAGTTGGATACCGCATAACTCTTAACACAGACGACACCCGAGCTTCATCCTATCTTATACAAAGAATAAGTATGGCTGTGCAAAGAGGGAACGTAGCAGCGATGCTAGGAACTCCCCCCCCCCGGGAAAAGCTTTAGACAAAATCTTTCTTTTGTAATCACTCTCCTCTCACCAAATCTCGCAATTGCTACTAGACGAAGAATCAACCATTTTCATATATTTAAAATATTTAAAATGTAATTGGCCCTAAGACCGTTCCTTGTGGCATTCACTTCGAAAGTTTCCAATTCTGGACAGTATATTTTATGTTACCTAAATAGCTACATTCCTCAAGCTTATATAGCAGAATTTTGTGTTATATTCTATCATATAATAAAAGTTTAGAAGAGTATATTAAAACACCACCTTATTCCTTGTTTAGAGAAACGTATTTAAACACCGCGTTATTCCTTGATTAGAGCAACGCATTAAAATATGGCCTTATTCCTTGTTTAGAGGAGTGCATGTTAGAACACATGTGGGAAAGAAAAGCGGAATAAAGTGTTAAAATGGCAGCAGTTAATTAAACTGTCTGACATCCTTACCTGTAGTATAGAGTGATTTTAGTAAGACATTATGGGTGTTGTTTTGTGTGAGTTGCCAAACAATTATATGTTTTACAGTAATATTTTTCTTCTAATTAATCGGAATTCAAAAATGTGAGAAAATACAATTATGTAGTATAAGTCATGTGTAAGTAGTTAACAAGAACAAAATTCAGCGTGAGATGAAGATAAGAACGTTGACTTTGATATTTTGATTTGGTAATCATGCTTTCTGAATGAAAGAAGAGCATCAGGGAATGAACAGCAAGTTAGCCAAGCATCGTAAGAAATGCTGATCTCTTGTTGTCATTTTGAAGAATACTTATAGGTGAAATACACGGGGAAGAGTACGGCTATAACAAGAGAAACGTAAGTCCATACTTTACATATGTTTGAAAACAATAATATCTGAATTCATGAAGTTATCTTGTCTTAAAAAATTATACACATTTAATGTGAGTGGTTGCTTATATTTGAAATGTAGCAAATACAAAGTAAGAGTATCAGATACAAAGACATATAGTGTAATTTATGTTATTGGAAATTTTGTCACTAAATTACTATTATCAAGTTCTTCTTGTATTGGAGTAGGTATAGCTTGGTAGAATAAATTATAATCCGGAATAATTTCCCACAACCGGTTTTTATTAGAAGCAGTACAAGCAGTATTTTACAGAAATAAGACAATGATATAACTTCTCTAATATAAGGTAAGGAAAGGTGACCCAGGACCCGATAAGCCTAGGGAAGGATCTCCACAAAGCTCCGAAGCAAGCTATGTGGAATGGATTAGGAACCTCCGATGTTCCGAAGCAAGCAGAGAGGGGTTAAAAGCCACAGAGCTTGGAGCAAGCTAAGTGACTGAGGTTGGGAATCCCGACAGAGCTCCAATCTAGCTAAATGAGAGGAAAGAAAGCCTAGAGTTTTGAAGTAAACTAAATGCATTGTGTTGGATATCTCCTAGAGCTCAGAAGCAAGCTAAAGAAAGATTGACCAGCCAAGACTGATAACTGTCCATGGAGTCCTCTCGGTTATATAAGCGCTCCAGGTGAGAAGATGGCGCTGCTGTTCCCTTGTCTTCATGTGACTGATGGTATCGTCTGCAACTGCAGTACTCTTTAGTATGGTGCACATGCAGAATGTTTGTAAACACAAACACATGTTAGGTGTTTGTAAAGACAAGCACGTGGGACATTGCAATATGTTTACAAAGAGAAGTGTTTCCGTGGAAGGTTACAGAACATATAAGATATTGTTCATTATATGATACAAATGTCAAATACACCACGTACAGCTTTTGACATAGATAAAACTTAAAACTAATACAAAGTCTGGATATCAATTAGATATGTATTAGATCTTGGCAAGGCGGAATGCACACTAAAATTATAGAATGGATGTCATGCCTGTCAGATATATAGGATTTTTAAGGATTGTTATTCTTTTGACATATTATTATTCTTACATTGTTAGCATGCGAAATGTATGGTGGATTACTGACAAATAACGCTGTTATAAAAAATAAGTACCTTAAGGCTTGTTTTGTTTATGGTAACTAATGTATTATTAACACGTTTTCCGTATTGAAATAAAATCGAAGTGTTTTACATTTCAACGTTTCTTAGTTCTTCATTACTGCAAATCTTTCACCGTCAAATAATTTAACACCAACTCTGTGTCAAAACGGTAACACAGGACCCGTGTTAAGCCCAACACCGAATCCTTGAAGTTGAAACAACACTAACGTTATTAGTGATGCCGGGGGTCACTGTATTGTGTTAAAATTAAGTTATTTTGAAACTACTGTATATTTTCATTGCCGTGTGGACATAAAACATGTTAAAAAGCGAAACAGTCGCAAAAATCATGTTAAAACTGAAAGAGTCACAAACGATCTGACTCACAAAATAAAGATTTCTCAAAGAACATGAAACAGTTTGATGTCCTCCTGCTGTTTGCTAAGCTACGGTTCTTATGTGTTTAAAGACTGGAAAAAGATTTTTGAGTTAAAACACTAATTTTTGAGATGTTAACATTTCCTACTACTCTGGGAGTTGGAATGATGTTATACGTTATTTGTGATGATAACCATGCATCTTTGCAAAAGAGAAGTATAGATTTTGTAGGTTAACGTTTGGAATAACTTAATATAATACAGAATATTCTTATGTGTATGTCATATATTTAAGTAAAATATGCTTTAACTAAATATTGCTGAAAGTTTATGTGTAGTTGAACTATAATTTGCTAGTTTGAACAACAGGGAAACCAGCATATAAAAGTGTTAATGATTTGTATTGCAGACGCAAGTAAATACATATTTAGTTTCAGTTGGAGATATTCAACAAATTATTCTTGATAGGTAGTTCTAATGTAGGTCTAATGGTAAATTTATTTGGAGTAGATCTAATGATGCTTGGAATACGTTATCAAATTTCTGGATGTCGGATATCAGACCACTAATCGGTGCGATGTTTATTAATAACGATTTTACCGACTATAAGATGCACTTTTTTCTTCGAAAAATTGCCTCCAGAATTCAGGTGCGTGCGAAATTAATATAAAAATGACCAGTGTCGTGGGAAACTTATCTCTATCTGGCAACATTGGATTCAACTGGCAGCAGCGGTGCACCGATGCGATGAACATGAGTTGCGGGGATTTACAAGCTTGCTAACACTGTCTCCCTCCCGAACCGTCATCACAAACCCAGAACTACAGACTAGAATATACAGACCATAAACTCTGTGAAAAACTGGAAAATTGTTACGGTATCTTTTAAATAAATTGTTCAAAAATTAAGGCGCGTTTTGTAGTCCGTGGCGTCTAATAGTTTGTAAAATACGGTAATTATTCTTTTACATTACTACGGACAAGACCCTGATGTATATTTCGACCGACTCCAAAGTTCTTGTCACTTTTGGGAGCCCGTTTCAGAAACCTCCGGGCCCCCCCTTCCCTACGCCACTGTCAGTAACTATACTTAAATATGTTAAGTAGATTTCAAATGAGACCTGACGGAACTCCATATCGTACGCTAAACTACAAATTAGGCAGTTTAAATATTGACTGAGTTCTAACTTAGATATAGGAATAATAGGAAACTTCTGAATGAAGTGAATTTAGGGTTACCATATGTCAAGCTTTAGGAAAGGGAGTTTATTGATTGTTTTTAAATTGTTTATACTTCCCGATAAATTTATTAAAGCCAGAAACAAAATCATTTAACGTCCCGCGATTTTGTACCGAGGCTAAGAGAGAGAGAGAGAAGATGCAAATGAGGTGGATGATAAATAGTAGAATAAATAAAGTGGGAAGAAACGGAAGAACAGTAAATTAACCCAATCACATGATGTTTGTTTACCACAAAGTCCACTTGGTGAGAGCTATGATCGAAACAGAGACCCTACGCACCGAACATGAGTGCCGTACCACTGAGTCACCGTCGGACACCCCAAAATGTAATTTAAACAACTAAGCTTTTACAATACCGGTTACAGGAATACGAAAAGTTTATTAAATTAATTTGTTGATATTTAGTGTCCCCTCTTCAGTAACGGTGTTATATAAGACGTGGAACTATAGTCTAATATGTAGTCAAAACTTCCGCAATACCTTCAGATTTCTAGGCTCTCTCACTAGGAATCAAACCGAGGATTCCATGCATTAAACGTGCGTGCACTACTCATTAAACTAGTAGCAAGATCTGAGTGGAAAATTATCATGTATCTGCTCATTCAACAATCAGCGACGCTCTACGAATGGGATAATGTAACATAATTTTAATATAATAACCAAGTTGCAACCGGTTGAGAATGCTCCAACAACATTGCCAGAACGAACTTGAAAAAGAATTAGTTTTTCTTATTAACTTCTACAGGCTTTATACCAATTGTTTTATGTACTTTATTATTATACTCATTAAACAATTCTTATAATATATCTATCCATTTATAATTTCTTTGAGTACTAATTTTTTCTACATATTTGTTTAAGAGTTCTACGACATATGTTTCACGAAAACACATGCTGAAAAGGGATGGATCAAAATTGAAAAAATCGCAAAATATCATCTCTCTATGACTTACGGTTACCGAGATATATCTCCCTCAATCTCCCGAAATCCGAACATTTTTGGCCAATATATGGGGAACAGTGGCCAGTTGGCCAGTGCTCACCGGTTACTATTTGGAACCAAAATATTCGCCATCCATTTAGGTATTGATCAGCAATGTGATCTCTCTAAGACGTACAGTTCCCGAGATACG
>NW_027658105.1:0-12947 GCF_964235325.1 Thermobia domestica
CCCCCAACCCTCCTCCTTTCTCATCCAGGGCTTGGGACCGGCAATGGCGGAGTTTAAAAAAATAACATCATCATACTCTCATAAATGAATAAAGCATAATATCATTAGCATCAATAGTAGTGAGTGAGAATTTGTTTAAAAAATCGTGCAGTGAATAACCAGATGAACGACATGCTAGATATAGGAAACAGTAATGTCCACAAAATTGAGATAAATCACCTTGAATACGTCTATTATTCCATGTATAATACAGACAGTTTCGTTTTAAAAACCTTATATGATGTTGTATATAGGGAGGTATACCATAGCTATCGAAATACTCTCCCACACACATATTAGATATATAAACAGCAACCCAATGTTCACCAGGCTTATCACTAGAATCAGTATTTATAATTATGGCGGCTGGAAATGTATGAATAAACAAAGGTAACTCATCAGCAGCATACACACCAATAAAATGATCTTTAGGCAAATTTTGTTGTAATGCTTCATAAAGCTCAATTGTATTTAACATTTTCTTTAATTAATATATATTTTTCTCTGGAAATCAATTTCTAATTCTGAAGAGAATTCACCATAAATAATTGTTGTTACAGGAGATGGCAGTGCTTCTTTAAAATGAACCTCTAAACGTACACTTCCTTGCCGTTGCGGACTAGTGTGAAATGCAGCACTTGCGCTTGAATCAGGAGTTAAATCAAACACCAGTAGAGTATAACCATTAGGATATTCGGCGAGTGAAATATTATTACCTTGATTAGAATAATAAATACCTGAACCTGTAAATAACGAAGAATATGCTTGTATCCTCGTCGCCATAAGTGCCTTTACATCGCAGTGACGGGTATGTGACCGCGCAGTACTCCAAGGAAGGAATGGTTGTATAAGAATTTTTGATTAATTTTGAAGAGTTTTTATTTTGACTAGGGAATTAACATAGGTATAGGGAGTAAAGACACAGATTTGAAGCATCAGTGCACGAAAAGATTCGTATTCTCAGTTTTTCTATTTATTGTTTTATATGTTAAGTTAAACACCACAATATGTATCACTGATATCGCAGATCGTATTATTTTGTAAAATCGTGTCTGTAACCTATTGTCAAAACATTCATCTCAAGACATGATGTAGAGAAAAGAGAAAGAGATAAGACATCTGTAATATATGTATAATTACTCAATAAGTAATTATAAGTAAATTAGACTCAATAAGTAATTGTAGAAATTAGTTAAAGGACACGTAAGAGAGCGAAAAGGAGGTCTAGAAGTCTGAACTTTTTAGAAACGTCCTAGATAGGTGAAAATATAGTTAAAAATTTCAAAAGGTATCATGTAATTTATCTTTCTTTTCTTATATCCTAGTATACTTTTTTCTTTCACATCCAAACATCTCTATTCAGAATTACGAGATGTTTGTGAAGAGAGGTGAAGAGAGAAACATTTCCATCTCAAGAATTATATCAGAAAAAAATCTTTTGGCTTAGGCGAGATTCGAACTCGTAACCCTTGAATCCATAAGTCTGCGCTCTACCGATTGAGCTAACAATTGCTATTGCAAAAGCCTGATTTCTACAACTATCGGTTGCTAAATGGTGTGTATTAACGAAATTGGCCGAGATAATTGCTTCATATAGCTATTGCAATAATAATAATAATAATAATAATAATAATAATAATAATAATAATAATAATAATAATAATAAAGAAAATGAACAGAATTTAAAAAGTCGCATTGTTAAAAGTTTGGTGTGCGAAGTTAGTCCTAATATGAGAGTTTATTAATTATATATAAGAAATGTAAGCGTGGTTTATTCGTGCGTGCTATTCAAACTGCGCAACTCATAAGGGTTGTACGCGTATGGTACAGTAGTCTTGCGTCCTCCAACCGTGAAGAAAGATTCGGTTTTGAACCTATGCGTGTCCTAAGAGGAAGGAGAAGATTCAAAGAAAGAAAAGTGGTTTAGAAATTATGCAAAAATAGAATATCTCACGAGGTGAGGTGATATAGAGTTCAGCGTGTCTTTCAGCTGTGACTCTATACAAGATGTGCATCTACGACTTAACGTGGAACCCGAACCACACGACTCCTGCCGGGAATCGAAACCCATATTATCTCTAGCTCTATCATGAGAGACACACAAGGGCGCCCATATTGTGGTTTTCAAAGGGGGCAAGTATAAGCGACATTTCAAATATAGTTCCAAATTTTGGGGTAAATATTCAAACAATTTTTGGGTTTTCGATCTTGCAAAGTATAATTTCCTCTAGAGGGGGCAATCGCTCCGTCTTACTCCCTTAATGGGCGCCCCTGGAGACACAGGGACATGCAAAAATAATCGAAAATAAAGGATATTAATGTTAAATCCATAGCTTTTGAGTACATGAATTATGAAACCTTCTATATCGTTCACATCAAAGTTTAGCATTATCGGCATGGAGGTTTAATGGGAGGGGTGAAAATTTAATAATTCTTAATTGAAAGATATGAGTGTCTATTCAATAGTTTTCGGGGTTGCTGAAATTAATAATTACACTCCAGATACCATTAAAGCCCAAAGCTTTACTCTTTCGTTAGCAGGAAGGTTATTCATTTACTTAACTCAGGAGACCTTAAAGTTAAGGATATGAAACTCGATGCATATTTTTCTAATTCAAAATTATTAGATACGTATTTTAGCTTAGACTTCTAAGGAGGGGAAGGGCCAATTTATGCAATGATTTCCTTCACATTCGAATAAAATACTGTTCCATTATATTGCGAAAACTCATTTCGAGTAGTGTCATTGTTTTCCGTATTTGTTTAGACCCCTACTCATTTATAACAGAATCTCACTTTTCCTGTAACACCTAAGCAAGCACTTAGTAAAGTAAATGCCATTAAAATCTATATTCATAGGACAGTGGTGCAAATGCAGTTGAGCTCTTCGGCAATCTTTAGCATGGAAAGAGAAAAAAGCCACCACATTGATATTGGAAAAGTAGCTAATGAATTCCTCCCCGAAAAAGGTCACCCGCACATTTATTTTACAGATGGTGGTTTATAGCTATACGTAAGATTGTTGAAATTGCTCCATAGTTGTGGGGGCGAGACACTGAAGCCATCCGTAATAAGGGGGCAAGTGGCATGTAAAAGTACTCAATATGAACAATATTAATATCGAAATCGTTATGGTATTAGATTTCGTGATCGCAGATGAATAGTGACGCTGTCGATGTTGCTTAAGTTCAAGTTAAGCCTTGGTTGGCATGGAGGTCAGAGTGGGAGGGTGACAGGCAAATAAATAAATAAATAAAATAAAATAAAATCGAAAACATCCTTTATTTTTGTCGAATATATATTTTTCGGGATCTCTGACATAAACGGTAATATTCCAGATGTGGTATATGACCAAGGTTGGCCCCATTCGCATGCGGTTTCAGAGGAGAGAACCGGTGAAGATTTCAGAACAGTTCCTCATGTTCCTCATGTTGCATCGTACGTTCAACTGTACTTTTTTCTGAATCAAAACTTTCTCTCTCTCTCTCTCTCTCTCTCTCTCTCTCTCTCTCTCTCTCTCTATATATATATATATATATATATATATATATATATATATATATATATATATATATATATCAAGTATATCTCAAGAACGATTAAATGGACTAGCTTTGATGGCCATTGAAAATTACATTCTGAATGAAAGTGATATTGATGCAGTAATAAGAGATTTTGCCAAATTGAAAGCCAGAAAAGTGTCTTTATAACATGAACTTTACAGTAACAAAGAAAACGAGAAATTAAGCTAACTACCATATTTATATCACTGGAAAACACTATTTAAATATGCTTTTAATGAATATGCTTTGAATGAATATATATAAAACAGTAACAGGATCGGTTGTAGACATTTTGTAAGTGTAAATAAACAATATTTAGTCGCCCCCGCCTAAATGATAATAAAAGAATAGAATGCTGTAATGGACAAAAATTCTTCAGATAATTGTTACAATTACAAATTTCTTCAATATATAATAATTCAGTCTTCCTGTGAGTATTAAAGGAAAATGGCGAAATTAAACCTAATTAACTGTGGATGAAACATGACCAAAGTTCCAGTTTTAATAATTTTATATTTTTTTTTATTAAATAAGCACAGGAAACAACTAAAATGTATACCTAAGATGTATTTTGACAAATACAGTTGAAACATAAAAGTCGAAATAGAATAAAACTAATGAGCTTTAAGTTTAACATTATCACAGGTTTGATTTTGACAAAGAGATATGCTCTTACACTTCATTAAAAGCATATTTAAATAGTGTTTTCCAGTGATATAAATATGGTAGTTAGCTTAATTTCTCGTTTTCTTTGTTACTGTAAAGTTCATGTTATAAAGACACTTTTCTGGCTTTCAATTTGGCAAAATCTCTTATTACTGCATCAATATCACTTTCATTCAGAATGTAATTTTCAATGGCCATCAAAGCTAGTCCATTTAATCGTTCTTGAGATATACTTGATTTCAAATAATTCTTTATTAATTTTAGTTAAACTAGTTCAATACACAACAAATGACAAAAGTGTGTGTCTTAATTGATATTTAATTTGTCCTCGATCCAGTGGCAGCACTTTAAAATAAGGTTCCTTTGCAAAAATTCTTTTCAGGGCCCTTTAGGCCTATAGAACAATTCAATTCTTTCATGTTTCTTTCCAACATAAACGTACGAAATCAGGCAGTAACACAATGTAAACACAAGCAAAGATGCACCCAAGATTTTTCTTTCGGGTTCGAAGATTTTTCGGAATAGCCTACAAATGCAAATAATTTTGTGTATCTGCCCCTGAAATTGTGCTAATTGAAGGATCCAGACTCTCAGACTACCTGTGCAGTGTTTCGTCCACACATATTTTTAGGGGGCCACTTTCCCCCGGGAGGAGATCAAAATAATACGTCTGTAATATCATAACAAATAAAAGAGTAGCAGCAGTGGCCCTCTGAATACTAAGTGTACCCCCCCGGAAGATTTTTTTCTGAAAGGAACACTGCACCTATTAGGGATGCCCACGAGACAAGATGTGTAGCTGTCTCGTCTCGAAAATGTGTTGTAAAAGTGATGTCTCGACTCGAAAAATGTATATTTCTCTATTGGAAGAACCGTGTCTCGACTCGAATTTTGTCTGGAAAATCCTGTCTCGATTCGTCTCGTGCGCATCCCTAGCACCTATGTCGGTGCATCCCTGAACACAAGTAACTAATAATCAAAACTCTACTTTGCATTAGAATTATTACTAATTTAAAATATCGCTCCATCTAAATTTAATAACAGAGAATGGATTAATAATTATTGTTATACTGTTATAATAAAACAAGCATCTGTATATGCTGCTGTTATTGAAAGTGAGAGTACTGAAAAAAAATTACTTGTCATCCAAATGACCTTTCATCGCTTTCGATTATATCCTTTCAAGTTATATACTTACATGCCGCGTGAAAACTAATTGTATTCAAACATATTTTGAAATACATGAAATTTAATTCAGACCCGTAACAGAAATGACCGTATCGTCCCATTTTAATTCAACAATTAAACTACTGCCATCAGGTAAAATAACCTTACAGTTTCAAAAGAATGTCGACCTGCAAATGCTTCGTTAACAGTGACTGGTATTGACAACTCCCCACCTCAACATTTGTATGATTTTGTCCAGAACGCGAAAGAAACCTTTTAGAGCCTTCGGTTGCCTCTTATCTTCTTTCATGTTTTGTAGCTTTTTTTTTCGATAAAATGCTCACTTGGTTTTATATCGTTGCTCATTATTATTATATGAAAAACAAAGTACTATTAAAAAGTGAAAGCACACATCATTATAAATTTAAAAAATAAAACAAAAACGAAATGACTTAGGATAGAAATGAAAATCTTGACGAACGACAAATGAACTAATAGATATTAAACCAAGTGAGCATTAAGCAGTGGACAGCGATTTGAGCCATTAGGAACTTAAGTTAAAATTTCCCAAAGAAATGATTTTTAAAAATTCCATTTGTACCGCCCGTGTTTTCTTAGTATTCGCTCCACTCCCTGGGCGAATGGACAAGAAAAGCCTACTTGCTTCCATGGAGGCCCGAAGAATTTTTTAGAGGGGTCATCTTCCTGGTTGGTATATTACGTTTGGTATTTTTATTTGTATTAAGAAAATCTTAAGAAATTATACATATATATTATACTTGTCGTAAGCCAGGTAGGGCCCGGCCCCCTCGTCCCCTTTTGGGCGCCCATGCTTGCTTCAACTTTTATAATGTGAATTTCATTTACGGTGATCTTTCTCAACCATTAACTGAGGTCATTGAACCAAAGTACTATGCGAAAACACTGTTTAAGACAAGATGGAGGAGCACCCTTGGAGACATCTCTTTCTACTGTGATAATGCCACCCAATCCATAAACAATACTTGCGTTGAATTCCTTAGGTTTGTTGATCCATTCGGATTTTAAAGACATATTTGGCAATGATATTCTCTTGCAAGGTGTCGGAAGGATTGTTGAGGAAGGAATGAAGAGTCTGTTATATTTGTATTTTGTGCATATGGTGGGATTGTGGAAACTATACCACTGTCTTTAGCTCTACGGTCATAGTGCTTAATACAACATCTATTGGAAAGCTAAATTTACCTTCATTTTATCTCATATTCGTAAAATATCCCTTTTCCCTCTTTAAAAAAGTCTATCCTGTGCCGTGGAAATTTTCCTCAAACTGGCATCACTTGTGCGTGTGGTATTGGCATCAATTGATGTACGAGTCCATTTCATTTGTAAAGGGTGTTTTACAGCCAACCACGCAAAGATTCGACTTTATTGTCCTTTTGATGTATTTTGTCTGTATCTCAGTCTGTACAATATTTATTTGAAACTATATGAGGAAAATTTTTCATCATAACATTTATTTAAATAAATATTTACATTTAAACAAAATTCATTTTTCTAATTTGGCTCCCTGTTCACCTGGCGCCTCCTGCGAACGCGTAGTTCGCAGGCTTCAAGATCCGGCCCTGCAGTAACAATGAAATTCTGTATTACCGCCCGACTATCGTTGTTGTGAAAGCATTCATCATATGACGTAGGAAAATGAGTTACATTAGGGTTCTAAGATCTAATATCAAAGTTGAAACATCGCAAGTAAAACAAAAACATGTAATAGCAAATAGTTTTGAAAATAATTTCAGTTTAAACTAGCTGCGACTACATTTAATTCAAAATTGAACTTCTGGAGTGCAACATATGAGCGTAGCTAAAAGAAAAAATCAATAAGAACAGTCGGGATTTGAACCTAAGACATACAAGTAGGAGTTCCTTGCACTAACCATTCATCTACTATATTTTGTTTACTAAAAATATTTTCCATGCAGCAAAATGCCATTTCACACTGAAACATTAACAACATAAGAACAAAGTTTTCAAGAAAATTTCCCAAAGCTTATGTATTAAAAGTATCCCGGTATTCGCCCAGTGGTACTGCAAAATCACTAGTCAGGATGCCTCGTATCGAAATTTGAACCTGGAGACTCCCAATTACAAAGGTCAACGCTAACCAGTAACCTACGTTCGCTCAGTAAATGTCATGAAATTACTTTTCTGTAATTATTTTTGGAAAATGTTTATTATTTTCATGAAGCAAAGAGTGCATCTTCTACTTGGGTTGAGAACTATATACTATACTTCTAAGAGTCAACTAATAGTTGATGTTTATTATTTCCGTCGATTTTCTACGTCTGCTAAATTATTTCAATTTTTTTAAAGCTTTCCCTTCGGGTTATGACAATGATTAGAAATGAAGAGTCCTCTTCTTATACAATTCTTGATCATTGTAACATTTTTTAGTCTAAATTCTGAATTATTGAAAATATTTAAATTAGTTAGAATGAAGAGGATAATACTAAGAAACATGATTAGAAAAAAAAGAAACATTGTTGTTTAACGAATTGATAGAACCAAGCTTTTTCAAAACATAAAAAATACTGTATGGTATGGGATGATCATGGAAAAAGTAAAAATAGCCATCGAGGACACACTAACCAATCACTGTACGCAGGTAAGTCAAGGTTCGTTAACTTGAAAATGAAATGAAATGAAATCTTTGAGTTTTACGTCCCGCGGTTATGCCGGTTAGGCTAAAGGAGACGGTGATGATGAATAATGAATGAAATGGTGGAATGAAGAAAGTGGGAGGAAACGGGAGAACTCCTAGAAAACCCATGCACACGGTGTTTATCCACCAAAAAGTTCACTTGGCGGGGACTGGGATCGAACCCGTGACCCCAAGCACCAGAGGTGAACGTTCTATCACTGATTCGTTAACTTGGTTATATGAAGAAATCACTAACAGAAAATAGCTGATAGCTTTACGCCTAACCATCTCAGCGACCTCGAAACTATGAACTCTACATGAACACCGGTTGTCGTTTTCGATCATTTTATATGTTACTCCCTTCCCAAGGTTGCTTGAAGCTCCCTTCCAAGGTCGCAAGCTGTCTTGCCCCTTATCCTAATGCATGAAAAGCAAATAATATTTTCGCCAGCGAGGGGCAGGGAAGGAAGAACGCACACAACTCGCTGTATAGCTTTAGGGCAAATACCTAAAGGCACAAGCAATAAACCACCTGACCAAGAGCAATGTTGCGAAACATAAGGCAGGGTAAGCCCACGCTCAGCCTGTTCGGCACAAAATCACTGACCCTTCGAACAAGATAACATTATTGCGCTCTCAGAGTCAGGTTTTAATTGCATTTGTGTTGAAGTACGTTTTCTTTGATTTTTAAACATTTGATGAATTTCTTACACACTGTTGTGTATGATATTTTCTATGTGGAATATTATTGAATATTTTCTACTGTACACATTGTGTAAATAGAACTCATCTGTATTTCTTACATTGACTTTGAAAACTTTAGCAATGCCCTCATGCGCTGTGTACGGCTTTAAAATGAACACACGAAATAGAAAAGTTGGTGAAGCGAATGTCAAGTTCCGTTCATTTCCAAAGCAGGGAGATTTACAGCAATTGTAAAGCAATAGGAGTGTAATTTTGTCATCTGTGGTTGGACCCAAAAAGCCGTAGGTCCACGCTGCTTATGCCCTTAGCAGAGCTGAGCTGATTTTGAGTTTAACATCCCGTTCAGCAGCGAGGCTATATGATATGTAGACCTACTGGTTAACGTGGAATCCGAATCACATGAGCTCCCACCGGGAATCGAACCTGGGTCTCCCACGCCAAACGCACGTACGCTAAGCTTGTGCCCTTAGTTTTATGAAATTTACCAAATGAATGAATATCTACATATTTTAACACAGTATATGAGTTCTTTGCTATATTGCTTTTGTAGTAATATTTTTGTCATTAATTTGCTTTATTATGTATCTTTCTATATAAAATAACAAGTTCTGGCTGGCTGATTGATCAACGCTAGGCCAAAGCGCTTAAGCTAGAAACTTGAAGTTTAGAAAGGGCATATGATTTGTAATGTAAGGTTCCACTAAAAGAAGAATATTTGGAAATTTGAAGGGAAAAGGGAGAAAGAGGAGTGGCAATTATCTTAAAATGCCCATACCTTGGAATCTTTGAGTGTTAACGACATGAAATTTGGTATATGGACTTCTCATTTAAAATAATTAGATATGTATGTAAGCGTTTTTATGATATTTGCCCTAGAAAGGAAGAAAATAGGGTAAAGTTACAATTGTTATAATTGGATGGTCATAACTCGAAAATCGTTAAGGTTATTGACATGAAAATTGGTTGAGTTGATTTTGAGTTTAACGTCCCATTCAGTAGCGAAGCTATATGAAACGTTAACCTACTGATTAACGTGGAATTCGAAATACATGAGCTCCCACCGGGAATGAAAATTGGTGTTTAGGTTTTGCAAGTAAAACAATTAAAGACATGTTTCTGCGTTTTTTCATTTTTCCTTAGAAAAAAAAGGTTTAAATTGTAATTGGTAAAATAGATTGGCCATATTCCAAAATCCCTTAAGAGTATATATATTACGGTTAGAAGAAAAACAGCAGGAAGTCAAAGTTGGGAGTTGAAATTGTTACAATAAGATAGCCATATCTCGAAACCACTTAAGATCAGAGGTCTTAGGGATATGAGAAGTGAGAGGTCGGAGAAAGAGCAAATGCAAGCGTCTGGGGGCGGACTCCCCGCCTAGACGAAAGCAAGTTATGCAATAAAAAAATTTGCATCAGTTAGACTTTACACGGCGGTTTCTGGGTGTTGGTTTTTGAAGCTCCAAGTTAATCACATAACTTCAATTTACATGTCTTTATTTTCTAAAATTCAGCAGTTGTTTATAAGTGGGTATTTTGGACTCAAATTTTACATTTAAATTCATATGTTTTCTCGTTATTTATATCTGGTATCAACTTTGTTTTCTTTATCAGGAAGATAGAAGAAATTTTCGATTATTTTTACATGTTCCTGTGTCTCCCATGATAGAACTAGAGGTGATATGGGTTTCGATTCCCGTCAGGAGTCGTGTGGTTCGGGTTCCACGTTAAGTCGTAGATGCACGTCTTGTATAGAGTAGTAGCTGAAAGACACGCTTCTAAACCACTTTTCTTTCTTTCAATCTCCTTCCTCTTTGGGCACGCATAGGTTCAAACAGAAACATTCTTCACGGTTGGAGGACGCAAGGCTACTGTACCATAAGCGTACAACCCTTATGGGACTAGGTAGTGAGTTGCGCAGTTTGAGTAGCACACACGAATAAACCACGCTTACATTTATTATATATAATTAATAAAATCTCATATTAGGACTTACTCTGCACGTCAAACTTTTAACATATGTGACTTTTTAGATTCTGTTCTTCTTCTACTTTATTATTATTATTATTATTATTATTATTATTATTATTATTATTATTGTTATTATTATTATTATTATTATTATTATTATTATTATTATTATTATTATTATTATTATTATTATTATTATTATTATTATTATTATTATTATTATTATTATTATAGCTATATGAAGCAATTATCTCGGCAAACTTGGTTAATACACACCATTCAGCAACCGGTAGTTGTAGAAATGTGGCTTTTCCAACAGTAGTTGTTAGCTCAATCGGTAGAGCGCTGAGCCATGGATGCAAGGGTTGCGAGTTCGAATCTAGTCTAAGTCAAAAGATTTTTTTCCTGATATAATTCTTGAAATGGGAATGTTTCTCTCTCCACCTTTATCTCGTAATTCTGAATAGAGATGTTTGGATGTGAAAGAAAAAGTATACTAGAATATAAGAAAAGAGAGGTAATTTACATGATACCTTTGGCAATTTTTAACTATATTTTCACCTATCTAGGACGTTTCTAAAAAGTTCAGAGTTCTAGAGCTCCTTTTCGCTCTCTTATCTGTCCTTTAACTAATTTCTATAGTTACTTAGTGAATCACATATACATATATTACAGATGCCGTATCTCTTTCTCTTCTCTCTACATCATGTCTGGAGGTGAATGTTTTGACAATAGGTTACAAACACGATTTTAAAAAATAATACGATCTGCGATATCAGTGATACATATTGTGGTGTTTAACTTAACATATAAAACAATAAATAGAAAAACTGAGAATACGAATCTTTTCGTGCACTGATGCTTCAATAGCAGTGAACTGATGCTTCAAATCTGTGTCTTTACTCCCTTCACCTATGTTAATTCCCTAGTCAAAATAAAAACTCTTCAAAATTAATCACAAATTCTTATACAACCATCCCTTCCTTGGAGTACTGCGCGGTCACATACCCGTCACTGCGATGTAAAGGCACTTATGGCGACGAGGATACATGTAGCTTATTATCAAAATCTGGTTGTAAAGGTTTGAAGGGCATTGGATTTCCATCAACATACAATGTAAAAAATGACATACTAAAATGTTGAAAATTGAATGGATTTGTTTGATAAGTACCATTGAAAGCAGTATTAGTAACAAAACCAATAATAATACGTTTAGGCACTATGCCGGGAAACAGATCTGGAAGTGTACTATCCATAATTCCTTGTGGCAGAGTTTCTGTCTTCACCTGCACTTTTGTTATAGGATATTTTATTCTAAATTTAGGATTTTGTAATACTTTATTTTGTGCTATTTTAACTGCTGGTGATACATCAACCTTTTTCACAAGCAATGTTGCATCTGTAATTACAACTTTTCCATCAGCATCTGCGTCACCCATTAGACAAAATGTAGGTTTAGCTGGAATTAGTTTAATACGCAATTGTACACCATTCAGTAAAAATTTCTCCTGATTGAAAATATCAGCATGAATATAACCCAATAATTCAAATGACTGACTTAAAGTAGTGAGAAGAAAACGTTGTTTAAATCCTACATTACCATCGGACACACTGTCCATATGCCCTGCAGTATCTTTAAACCACATTGATGGTTGAACATGCGTTGATTTAGCATTAGCATTATAATTTAATAGTTTTTCAATATACGATCGATATGGATATGTATGTGAAGAGTAGGAAATAAGTTGATTATTCAAATATAATTGCACTACACTGAACATTGCATTGAGAAAATCATTTACAGGACCAACTTTCTTATCGGCAGAAGTTAAATTAGAACCATCTGATTTAGTAATTTTACCTTTAACATATAACATTGTGTGCGGTAAGTCAATATAGTCATCCCCATGACCGGGGACTACAAATTCTATTGGTGCATTATCAGCTATTGAAGCCACAGGCTTATATGGAACTATTTTATTACCTATAATACTGGTTTGAGTGGGTAAACCAGCAAATAAATCTAATTCTGATTTCATACACTCACACTGCATTTTTTCTTACTATTAATATTCACACATGGTAAAATTTACAATACCATATTACGTCTACGAAAATGTAATTTTACACATACGCTGCCATATTGGAAAGGAAGTGGATTAC